>NC_022015.1:83446873-83482661 GCF_000317375.1 Microtus ochrogaster
GGGGGGGGGAGTGTTGTCTAGTTACGATCACACCCCAGCCTGGGTGGTTGTTAACAGCGAGAGGGATATCTATTTGCATAACTTTATCAACCACATTTACCACTGTGTTACTTTTTTAACTCCCACCAGCCTGTAGTTCCACTGAGTGATCTTGCATGCCTGTTCCAGACTGGCAGAAACTGAGGGAAACTGAGGGAGTTGCTTACAGCTGCAGAACTAGATGGTGGAAAATGGGATAAAGTCGGAAATCTGTGATCATTTTGTTTGTATTTATCTCAACTTTTCTCTTATCCTATATAGAAGGAAAAGCTGTGGGGTCTCCAGGAAGAGATCCCAGTGAGTACAAAGTCTTCAGGTTTGTTGGCTTCATCAAGGCAGAAGTATCACAGAAGGCCTCCTCCCTGTCTTTCTCCTGCCCAAGGCCTCAGAATCACCTTCTTGCAGATGTCATGACTGCTTCCCTTGGGAAAATGGTTCCCACTGACAGTCTGCAATCCTCTGCTGAGACCTAACTATAGGCCATGAGACACACTGGTTTCCAGTGACTTACATGTATGACTTACATGCATGAGCTCCTCTCTTTACTGCAGCGACAGAATCCCTGAATGATGGAGGGAAGAGCAGGTGCTTTGGCTTACAGACCCAGAGGACCAAGTGATAGGGAAGACACTCGGTGAGTGTGAGAGTCTGGACACATCCTCGTCCAGGAAGAAGAGACAGTGAACATGGGTTAAACTCTCTTTCCCCTTTTTATGTCGTCCAGGACTCCAGCCACAGAATGGTGCCTCCCACGGTTGAGGTGGGTCTTCCTACCTCAGCCTCATGTTGATAATTCCTCACAAGCATGCCCACAGGTCAGCCTAATCCAGACAGCCCTCCTTGATGAGCGCAAAGGGCTGCCTCCCAGCTGATGCTAGTTAAGCTGCTAATGCCAACCATCACATTGCAGCACGCTGAGTGCTTGTTATGGGGAATTTCTTCTCCCTCAGCCCTCCTTGGAGACTGTGGCAGGGATGTAAGGTCTGTGGTACGTACTTTCCATGTAGAAGCTGTCTTAGCTACTGTTCTGTCCCTGGGAAGGGGCACCATGACAAAAGCAGCTTACAAAAGGACACATTTTGTTGGGGTTTCTCGACAGTTCCAGAGGATGAGCCCATGACCATCATGGCTGTGAAGGTGGCAGAAAGCAGGCAGGCAGGCCTGGTGCTAGAGCAGGAGCTGCAAGTTTATATCTGACCCATAAGGAGGAGGGAGGGAGGGAGGAAGGGAGAGAAGGAAGGAGGGAGCGAGGGAGGGAGGGAGGGAGGCAAGTTTATATCTGACCCATAAGGAGGAGGGAGGGAGGGAGGAAGGGAGAGAAGGAAGGAGGGAGCGAGGGAGGGAGGGAGGGAGGGAGGGAGAGAGAGAGAGAGAGAGAGAGAGAGAGAGAGAGAGAGAGAGCAAGAGAGCAGCCATGGGCTTTTGCAACCTTAAAGCCCACCCCCAATGACACACGTAAATCCCAGGTAGCAGATAGGCAGATAATAATTGGATTCTCTCTCTCTCTCTCTCTCTCTCTCTCTCTCTCTCTCTCTCTCTCTCTCTGTGTGTGTGTGTGTGTGTGTGTGTGTGTGTGTGTGTGTGTGATCTACTATGTCCCAGATCCCCATTCCCTTTTCTTGGGTCTCTGGAGGCAAGAGCGCAAACTGCTTTGCCTGTATCACTGTTTCCGTGGCTGCTCTAATGGAGAAGCAACACCACACCCCTCAGAGTGTCCTCAAGACTCTCTGGTCAGCTCTAAGGAAGAGAGAAGTAAGTGGTGGCAACCGAAGGCTTCCGAGATGGTGAGATGCCCGAACAAGGTCCCAGAGGTAGAAAGAAGCAGAGTAGCTTGGAGTACCACGTGAGAGGAGAAAAAGAGTAGATGGTAGGGTGAGGTGCAAAGGCTTTGAGTGAAGCTAAGAGCACAGGCAGCAGGGACCAGGACCAGCATCTGCAGGACAGGCAGCCCTGATGCACTGGTCTCCCTCCTTATGCTCTCAGCCTGAGTGTGCTCACATGTTGAACTCCTAGTTCCCAGATGCTGGGGCTGTTCTGGGAGTTTGTGGGGTCAGGTGGGTCAGAGGTGACTTTGAGGTCTACAGCTCAGCTCTGCTTCTACCCCTGTCCCCTGCTTCCTGGTCTGCCAAGATGTGGGCAATGACAGCTTCAAAATCCCACACCAAAGACGAAGCTGTCCCACTGTAAGAGACTGAAATCCCCCAGACCTGTGAGCCAAAAACAAACCCTTCTCCTTCAGCTTGCTTCCTTCAGACATTCTGTCACGGGATGGAAAATGTAACTAATTCAGCCTGTAAGACTCTCCATGGCACGCTTTTCCTCTTGGTCAAATTCTGAGAAACATCTTGAAGAACCACCGTGACCACTGCATTTCTGGTGAACAATAGACTAGATCTTCTTACTTTCATGACAACAAGGCATTAAAATTACTACTACATGTGGTCACCTGGGATGTGAATATGGTCTCTTTGCCATTTGATCAAATCCTGCCAATTCTACCTTCCAGACACTAACCATAATTATCACCTCCCCCCCCACACACACCATGATCTAACAGCACCTTGCTGCTCTCGGAAGGCAGTTCTGCTCACCACTATACCACCAACGCCCATCTTACTGCTCTCGGAACAGTGTTCTAGGCACTGGCTGACCTTCTGGCCCCGAGTGAATTGCCTCTCCCATAATTGGGCTCAGGATCCCTCTGCCACAATCTGCCAGAGCTCGCTGGCAGCTTCTTTCATGTCTGACAGTGTCTTTGGGAGTCAGTCAGTCTCCTAAATTTGGCACGGACAGCCCATTGTGACTTCCTGATCTCAGCTCGCTCCCGTTTCCCATTCTTTCCCCTGCACACTCTCTTCCTGTGCCCATGGTCCCTGCCTTGGCCGGTTCACACCTCTGTGATTTTATTCATGCTGTTCCTTCCCCCAGGATGCCGGCTTTCAGTCTTTGGGAAACTCTTTCTTATCTTTGCAGACTCTGCATAAGTGTCACATTGGGCACAGTGCCTGGCATGCAATAATTACTCATGGTTGAACTGGATCTCAGCCAATCCCTTTTGCCTGTCCCTTGTCCCCTATTATCTCTTTCTTTGGGTCCCCAGAGCTCTTTGTATGCAGATACCTCTTCTACAGCATTTCTTATATTGTGTTATAATCTTTGAGTCTCTCATTATAACACAGCAGGTTTCCCGAATCCATGGGTATAGTAGGTGTGTGTGCGTGTGCGCATGTGCGCATGTGTGCTGTCCTTCCTCTGTTCCTCCTTCCCAAGAGCATTATCTTCTGAAAGTATTCTGCAGGTACTGTCTCTTACTGTGTAGCACAGCCAAGTGGTGGTCATGGGAGCAGAGTTTGGCCAACTGGTCATGCTTACCACTGCTCCTTAACCAGTTGGTAAGCACGAAAGGCAAGAGCAGCACCCCTTTACAGCATCAGTTCCCAGGCAAGCATCAATAGTGCCTGCCACAGAGACCTCATGACTAGCTCTTGTGTGTCCCAAGCTGAGCTTTGCGGGTTTCCATTCCATCCCTGCATGCTTCCAATCCCCCCAGTAGATTGTCCCTTCTGTTGTTCGAATTTATCTTTGTTGATTTCTGTTCGTTGCCTCCTTTGCTGATGTGTTGAAGTGAGGAAGAAGTTGGCAACTGTTTTCTGAGATTCTGTGGCCATGTGTTTTCTGCCCAGGCAAAGAAAGGGAACTCTCTTCTTCCTGTACAAGAACCAGAAAGCTCTTGCCATGATGAAACACCATGACCAAAGAAATTTGTAGAAGACTGAGTTTATTTAGGCTTATGGTTGCAGAGGGTTAGAGTCCACGCTAGCAGAGACGGTACAGCATCAAGCATGGAAGCTAAAACACAGTGCAGGGAGCTCATATTCATAACATACAAAGCATTAAGAGAGACTAGAAACGACACAATTCTTTGAACTCTCTAAGCCACACCCGGTGCCATACCCTTTCCAACAAGGTCACGCCCCTCAAACCTCCCCAGACAGTGCCACCAACCAGAGATCAAGTGTCTAAATGCCTGAGAGCATGAGGGAGGAGCATTTTCCCTGAAAATACACATCACTCAAATCAGAACCAGGAAATGAGAGAGGTAGCCTTAAAGATAGAGTCTTTGGGGAATCTAGAAAACATTGTGACCCTTATGTTTGAAAAAGAAGTAAAATGAAGATACTTGTCCCTCTCCCTGTGTTCTTTTCTGTTGTCTCCAACCCAGTCTCTGCTTTCACGGAAGCCGTCATGATGCCACTGTGGGCTCCCACCCCGGTCTCAGCTTTCACGGAAGCCATCTCAATGCCACTGTAGGCTCCCTGCACAAACACTTGCAACATTTCAGTTCTATCGGTCAGCACTTGAGACAAACTCCACACAGAAGAAGACAGAATCTCTAGGGAATCAAGAGTTCTTGTGAGTGACCTTAAAGTCAGAGCTAGAGGTTAAGTATCCCCTGCCCTCATCCCTGGTAACATGCTTTCGGGGCTCCCAGAACTCTCCAGCAAGGATGCCCTCTGTGGACACGTGATCCATTGACTTTTCCCCTTTCCCATCCCTACTCAATGCATTTGGGCCACCTCCCTAATAAACTCAGCATCTATAGAGGGACCTGCTCGAGCTGCCCGTCATGGCTAGAGTCCAGCATTTATGTCTCTATGGAGCTCTCCCTCCCTATAGCCCACTGGTAATTTTATTCCACCACGCTTTGTTCAAATTCCCCAGGCATAGATCTGCGAAGCTCATCTTTTCAAATCATGCTGTGTTCAGAGCTGACCAACATGGCCACAGATGGCCAGCCACCTTAGTTCAGATAACTGCCCTAGTCCAATCGTTGCTGGCCAAGAGGAGAGAGTCCCGTCAGTTCACAGCACTATGAGTAGAGAGGTACCCTGGGTCTCAACTGGTACTGCTTATCCTTCAAACAACTGTCATGTCAGTAGATCTGTGGGATAGCCAACAGGCAAGGGTGTTTAGCAAGCATCAAATTGTTACTTTCAAACAATCATTTTGTAGGTTAGGATCAGAAGACATATGGATTGAATCTTTGCTGAAATACACACTTGGGTTTGCAAATTAGCAGGAGCTGTACTAGCTAAGGGCATTTTCTCTCATTTGTTTTTGCCAAGTCAGATTATTTGGAAAATAACTTGGTAATTTTTCACAGCCCAGACACCTTCTTGGTCACTCCCTCTAATCCCTTGTTTCTGTCTTCCCCTCACACAGAGGTAATTAGCAAAAGCAACACTTACCGAGTATGGCGAGTCACTCGTGCGGTGCTGGGCATGTCATATGGAGGTGGGGATGGGTGTGATAATTGGCAAGATGGGTCCACTTCTGGGAAACATGAGTGATGAACATTCCTTGCACATATACCATGTGTCAAACACACTGCTGGGTATTTAATGTGATCATTTAGCCCCATGGGAGAGCATCCTCCTTGCAGGAGGTACCACCACTACTCTTCATTAACATATTAGATAGTGAGTCTAGGGTTGGGTGTTTATTTCCCAGCTAGTCAGGAACATAGCTGGCATTTGAATCCTCTCTCTCCAGAAATGATTAGGTGCTCTTGACCTCTCTATGAGTAGTGGTTTCCATAACCTCCACGTTGCAAAGGTATTTGGAAGTCCACCTCCTCCCCATGCCATTATACAGAGGCAGAAATGGAGACCCAGAGAGACAGATAATTGCGCTAGATCATTGTACTAGGGAATCTGGTTTAGACAGGAAAATTTTCCACCAGTCATTTGATGGCTTCTCCAGATATGAAGTAACTGAAATATAAAAGGACCTTCAGTCATAGACGTAACATCTAGTACTTCAGCTGCTGTTCCTTGCTCTTTCGGCGTGTTGATTTCTATGTAAGGCGCAATTATGAGGACTATGTTTCCTTACCAGCAAGCTAGGTGCATGATGGAAATCTTTAGGTCTGGCACTAATCAAAGGGGTGATCAGAGGTGTTCCAATGGCCCACCGATCCCTAAACACCTCTTTGATCCCTAGCTTATGCTCTCACACTTCCAGCTGTGTGTTTCCTTTGTGGTATTTCCTGGCACTGTGTGGTATCTCCAGGATGTCTGAGATGTACTTAAAAGTTGTCAAGAAGGAAGAAGAGCAGCTTGAACTCTTAAGGCTGGTCAGCTTGATGGATTTGCCAGCTTCAGGGGCCACAATCCTGAGGGGAAAAGGTGTACTTTGTACAAGCTCAAAAAGACAGGATGGAAGATTACAGAGATGATCACTGTCACCTGGCCACACCCAGAGCCAGCCACACAAAGAAAGGTCATTATCCAGGTTCGTCTGGTTGGAAAGAAAGGAAGGCAGCCAAACTAGCCTAAGCCCAAAGTGCAAAAGAAGCTTTTTCTAGGCCATGACAGGTAAACCTCTAATAGAAGCGGAAGGAAGAAACATAACTGAGACCCTGAACCAGAAAAGCAGCTCATACCAGGGCTGCCATTACTCCAGACTTCACCTGGCCAGGGTCACATGACTCTCGTGCTTCCTTCTTTCTAAGCATCTGTGGAACATGTCTCCAGTACCAGTATTGTTCCTGCTGAAAGACCGGCAACACCTGGAACCTTGATTCTGAATTTCCAGAAGAGAAAGTATGATCAGTGCAAACTGAGTTTTCTATGCATTATCAGTCTCATTCACGAATGTGTGGTGTCTGCGTTATCATTATGACCACTGTTGCCAGAGGAAGGGGGCACAGATGAGAGAGACTTTATCCAAGACTCCCAAGACCCTAAGACCTTGTGTCCTCGTGTTTGATAGGTGTAGGATCTCTTGACTTTTAGCTGAGTGTTTGGTTTCTCCAAATAACGATTACATCTCTATCTCCTTGGAATTTAGTTAAGGCCGTGTTATACCTTTAGGCATGGCTATAAATATAAGTGCTGTTATTCAAAATTCTAGGGAGGGCGTATTGGGAATAGGAGCCATACCCTGTCCTCTCGTTTCTGAAAGCAGACAACAATGGTTAGAGATAAATCAGCCATCTTGAACTATACAGTGAAGTCAGCCATGCACAGGGGTGGCGGGAAGGTGATAGCAGAGAAAGAGAATAACAAGAGAGTCTGAGATCCTGTTGGCAGTGGGCCCTGACCTGTTCCTGCTGACTTCCCATGACAGGGAGATAAACGTGGTTTGTGTACAGTTTTATTTTATTTATTTATTTATTTATTTTTGTTTTTCGAGACAGGGTTTCTCTGTGGTTTTGGAGCCTGTTTTGGAACTAGCTCTGTAGACCAGGCTGGTCTCGAACTCACAGAGATCCGCCTGCCTCTGCCTCCCGAGTGCTGGGATTAAAGGCGTGCGCCACCACCGCCCGGCTCAGTTTTATTATTTTGAGTTTTCTATCAATCCTGTCTAAAAGAGTCTTTTGTAGAAGAGGCCACACAGAGAAACAAACCTAGGCATATCTCTCTCTCTCTCTCTCTCTCTCTCTCTCTCTCTCTCTCTCTCTCTCTCTCACGCATGCACACACACCTGTCACAAAATGGCGAAGGAACATTGCTTCGTTTACAATGGCCCCTAACTATACCTCCCTAACTTGTGCGCAAGACCTGGCTGGGTCTTCAGCATCTTCCTCTTCTACTGAGGAATTATGGGGAGAGGGTAAGCAGGGATTGCAGGAGCTTTTCCTGTTAGTGGACAGAGTCCCTCTGCTGCTAATGACAGGAGAGCTTCGGGGGAGAGAAGAAACCCTTTGTTCTTTGTTCTCAAGGAGACACATTCCTATTTCTGTCCTCTCCAGAAGCCTCTCAAATGCAGGGTGAAATATTACAACTAATTAGGCCAAAAAGCAGTGAAAGTCCTACCGGAAACGATGCATTAACTATTTCATTGTGTCTCCTCATCAGAGCGTCTGCCTGGCTTTGGCGGGTGTAAAGGCAGCTGTCCAAGACCTCTAACTGGGGCCTTCACTCAATGCTTCCCATTTCCTTTCCTCTCCTGACCCATTGCTTCATATCTGAGAAGTTACGCTGCTCTCCCGAGCTCCTAAGACCTCTACAGCCTGCAGGTCCCTTGCAGATGGGGCTCTAACGCCTGGGTAAAGCGTCCAAGCATGTTCAAAGGCTCCTGGCTGTGCGAATGTGTCGTGTTTAGGGGTATTAATGAAGAAGCTTCCTGCAGAGCCACCCCAGGTCCAGTGAGTTAACCAATCACCCAGAAACCCAGGACAGAGTGCTGGCATGAGCGCCACCTGAGCCTGTATCTCTTTCCATAAGCCAGCAAATGAAATGGGATGGGGAACATGGAGGTCCTGAGCAACTACGGGCCCTCAACAAAAGTTTTCGTCTGCAAGAAAATTGTAGAAGTCTATAAGAGTTTCAAGGCAAACACTGATTTCACTAGGGATGAGATCAAATTCTGCAGAAGGCAATAACATCAAGGGCATCAAGGACTTAGCGTGATTTATGTTTCATTTCTGAACTCCCAGTGACTGTGTGAAGGAAATCCTTGTGATGTCATCAAGCAATAAAGGAGTAATAGGGGAGTCGTCACTACATACTCAGCACTGAGCCAGATGCCATGAGTCATAGAGAAACAGGAGACACATTTCCTGCCTCTGCGGGCCTTCTAATCCAGTCTCAGTGAGGGAGTAATTGAGCAAGGAGGTATGGATGCATGAGGTATATGTTTATAAATAATGAGACTGATTCCACAAGCCAGGGTACCAATTACTTACGCTCAGGAGCCAGACAAAATCTCCATGGCATCCAGAATTATTCCTATTAAAGACCAATAACAGTCTCTACTCTAATTTCAAATTCCTAAGAGAAAAAAAAAATCAACACAGCCAAGAAGCCAGAAACGAGGAGCAAAGTCAAAAGCTCTGGTGGTATTACCAGGTGTCTGATCCATGATAGGAACAGATTATAATGCGTGCAAAACACAGTATAATACAGCATAAAAGATTTCACCATATCTTCTATTGCTATGGCAGAATATCCCAAACGAGGGAATTTACAGACTTGATATCTATTTAGTTCACAGCATTAGAGGATGAAAAGGTCAATGTCGGGATCCAGCACCTGTGAGGGCTTCCCTGGTGCTCCCCAGCATGGTGGGGAGATGGCAAGAGTGCCAGCTTGCATCTCTCTCCCTCGTCTCAGACACCCAGAAACGCCATCATGGGGCCTTGCGCACAAGACCTCATCTGATGATGACTCTGTTCTGCAAAACGGCCTCCTCTGGATGCGATAACGGTAAGAACTGGGACATTAAGATCCCAGTACGTGAGCTTGGGGCAGAGGCATATTCAAACAGCAATAACACAGTGGGAAACTCCAAAGGAAGACAAGGGGTCAAATGCCAGCTCCCCTCCACAGCAGCTATGCCTGCGACTCCTACCAAGTCCCTTCCCTTCGTTTCCCAGCCTCCCTTTCTCCACCGGGAAGATGAAGGTGTCGGTAGTAACAGAATTTGCTTCGCAGGATTTACTAAGATTTAAACAAGGTGCTACACACGTAGTGCTTGACTTAGCATCATCTCCTTGCAGCCTGGCTAAAAACGGTGGCAGGAACCTCGTGAAACCAGGCAGATGTATACTTCAGAATCCACAGTTCATTCAACAGCTACTCACTTGCTGTCCGCTTTGGTACAGGGCCTGCCCACAAGGAGATATGTAAGAAAAGATGACGTCAGGCTCCTCAGGGCTTGCAGTACGAAAGGAGAGGCACACTTCAGTAACAACACCAACAGATGCGTGAGAGGAACTGGAGTTGTGAAGAGAGGAGCTACACATTTGTAAAAGCTGAAAACAAAGGAGCCCAAGCGAACCTAGGGCCCAGGGGAAAGGAGATTGAAGCAGGGCTGGGGTTCTCAAGAGAAAAGGGGAGGAGCAAGCAGGTTGCCAAGTGGGGGGGGGGGCAGGAGGGGAAGGTGAAAAAGGAGCAGGTGCGAAGATGAGAGAAACCAAAGAGTAGAAGATGGCAGGGGAGGGCCCAAGGTCAGGGGTCAAAGAGTAGAAGATGGTGGAGGAGGACCCAAGGGCAGAGGTCACAAGGGCAGAGGTCATAAGGGCAAAGGAAGATCTGGGGATGGAGGTGCTAGGAAAGAGAACCCCAAACCTTCTAAGCCTGGAATCCTTGCTACAGATACTGAGCTTGGGTCTTTCACTGGAAGGGCCTCTGGAGCGGCTGGAGCTATGAAACAGTAATGTTAACTCACATACATGTGCATCACATAGGTAATACAAACATCTAGACATATCAAGTCCCTAGTCTTCCTATCAACATTTAAATCATGAAACAACCAGATCATCCTCTTCCGGTAGACATGTCATCTGCCTTCATTGTCACCGAAGTTGTTCTGAGTCATCTAACTTAGTTCTTCATCATGCGTCATCTTTACTTCTAAATTATTCAAGACACAGCACTTGGTGCCCATGCAAGATGCAGTCATTCAAAAACATGACTCAACGTCCCAGTGAATTTTCCCCAGTTGTCCTTCTGTGGGCTATTTATTATCTCCTCAAAGTCATCACTTATAAAATGCTTTTAAAAAGAGAAGTGGACTTCAGAAGATTTGCTTAAAATAATACTTCAAAATTTTCAATGATGTAGTCATTGCTTCAGAAATAAAGCAGAGCCTGTGTTAGGTAGTTCCTGTTTCTCCTTTTCCTCCTGAAATTATCAGGTGACATCTGTAAGCCTCCTAACCCATAGTTTCCACCAATCCTCACCCAATGACGTCACTTCGGGCTAATAACGTCTCTCTCCAAACACTCCCTTCACGTTCAAAACAAAGTAATTGAGAAAGTGTCAGGGATGTTAAATGTTTAGGGATTTCTACTCTGTAGAATGGCTTTTGAATAAAAAGTTGGCCTTATAATCAGAAATGCACATTAAGCACTTGCCAAATGAATGTGCTTGCTTCCTTCACCTTTGATCATGACTCAAGGGGCACAAGGTAACGTGGATATTTCTTCCAGAAGAAGTATTATAATGTAATATGAGACCACAGAAGGGGCATTGGTAATTTTGTCCCCAGAGTACATTTGGCAATGTCTGGAGACATTGTTGTTGGCCCCTAATCAGGGAAGGATACCACCAGTATGTAGAGGGTCGAAGCCAGGGATGTCACTAAACACCATCCAGTTCATCAGGCAATCCCACCAGAAAGAATTATCAAGCACAGAATGCCATCTGTGGTAATCGTGAAAATCCTGGCATACTCAGAATCGAGGACAATTGTCTTAAACTGAATAGAGAACAATGAAGATCACTAGACATGTCTGTCCCCATCGGCTCTCTAAGGTCCCTTCTGATAAGAAAGCCATCTCAAAATCCTGTGTACTCTTCCCTGTTCTTGAGAGGAAGCAACCTCTTGGCCTAGTGTTCACATTTTTTCCCTCCCTCATCCCAACTTCCAAGTTCCTCTGAGAGTGAATGAATGAATGAATGAATGAGTGATTGAATCAAGAATGCAAGTGCATCTAGTCTAGTCTTGTTTACCTAATGAAGGTGGGATCTCAAAGAGTAATAGCCATGTCATGTCCTTCCTGCCTTCCTCTTTGATGACAGGACCTGAGAGCTAGTTGGTTCTGGAAGTACGGCCACTGTCAAAATGAAGGGTTCTAGTGTTAGTCAGAGCCGGAGCTCTGGCATTAGGGTGAGTGGGCTCTGCCTCTCAGAGAAGGGTAACCAAGGGGCAGGTAGTTAATATTTCTGGGCTTCTGCTCCCTTGTTTGTGAAATGGCAAGGGTATCAGTCCCTACTGCGTAGAACTCTTAGAGGATTGCTTAAGCTAATGCAAGTGAACTATTAGGGCAGGCACAGCATCTGGTCAGAAGTCAACAGTATCTACTACTAGAATTTTAGTATTAAACCTCGGAAGCCACGGACGCCTCAATATCTGTAGATGTGACTGTTCAGGAACTCCCCTATTGATTGGGTTATTGCATTGTATAAACCATCCATTTCTTGAGATCTGTGGAGATTAATTTTGATTGCCAACTTGCCCAAGGGAAATTGGTAAAGAACATGTCAGACTACCTGTGGGGGTGTTCCCAGGGGGGATTGGAATGCGAAGACTCTGGTCTAATGGAGGGGTTCAGTGATGGCTTCAGCATTTGATTGGAGGTGACGGAACTGGGAAGGTGCGGCTTGTCTGAAGGATGTGACCCACCAGGCAGCCCCACGGAAGCTACAGCTTACTGTGACCACGTCCTATTGTTGCTCTAGCTGCCTGCCACTGTGTGAGCTCTTCCACGGAGCCCTCCCTATTGTGATGAACTGCAATGTCTGAAACCATGAATAGCAGAAATAATTCTCCCATTTACCTTGTCTCTGTCAGACACTCAGTCAAAGTAACAATGAAACTAACAGCAAATTTCTCAAAAATTTGCTCATTAAGGATTTTGAGTTTCTCTATTCAAAGCTTTGTCTGATCGCAAGGCTTACGGTCCGAGGTGAGCAGGACAGGTGGGGCTTCTCTGGAGGATGACGTGCATGATCACACGGTCTAGTTTCTCTGAAAGGTGAGTCCTGGGGTCCAGCCTACAGATCCTGGAGCAGGGTCATTTCCCTGTTGTCTCTTCCCATTGTTCTTAACTGACAGTCCACAAGGGAAGGCAAATTGGCTGATGTTTAGGGCTGACTGGGCCTTTTATGCACTTCATTCTGGACTTCTCAGATTCCTAAAAACCACATCCTCATGCCGTAAAAATATATGTAGTGCCGGGGGCTCTCAAGCCTCCCTTCAAGTCACAGATAAATGGACAGCCTGCAAGGCGGAGGCTGGAAGGCTTTCCTGTGGGGGCAGCTGCATCTGGCTGTGGGTGCCACTTGCAAGCTCTGGAGTGTCCTCAGGGGTGAGCAGTGAGTGATAGATGGGGCAAGGGAGGCAGATCAAGCCTTGTGTCAACCCTTTGCCCTTTCCCATCAGCCTCAGACAACTCCAGCACTCAGGAAGCATTGCCTCTCACTTCCCGAAGTGATCTTGATGGGCACTGATGTTTTTATGATTATTAATAAAATCTCAAAGGGTGAATTTTATGGGCACATGGAGACTCTAAAGAGTCGCTCTTTGCTTTAGAAAACTGTATATGTTAAGGATGATGAAGGAAATTTTAAATTAAAATGGTCAGGTGGAAAGTGGGGTGCAGGAGGCAGACTTTAAAGAAGCGACAGTGGAGCTGTGGAGATTCCATCCGCTTGCTGCGCAGGCTTTCCTGGGATGTGAGCTCTGGAGATCGCACACCCCAGGAAGTCAGGTTTAGGTTTAGGTGGGTGGCCGGAAGCCCCCTTGGGGAAAGTGAGCTGTTAAATATTTGTTTGTTTTTTAAATGGTCTTCTCTGCCCTCTTCTTTTCCCTCCCCACTTCCATTCTGCCAACATACTCTCCAGTTCCATGGATCAGCTCACCAAAACTGTGAAATCAAAGCGACTTAAAAAGAAACCCAGTTCCTTCTTAACACTCAAATGAGAACAGGTTGAAAAATGAGGCAAACTCGAGGGGCATGGTGAGTTAAACCTTGGGAGCACCTTGACAGAGCAGGAAGGGCAGACCCCCGGCAGCTGGTCAGACTGACGTCATAACCCATGCAGGCATCAGGGAGGACAACAGCTCTGTTTATGGCAAGGACTGAACCAGCCCTGGTGCTCTACAGCATCGTTGCTCTGTAGAGTGACTGAGTGGGGAGCCAGACAGAGTGTCATGTGTCTCTGTACCAACTTATCTCCCTCCCCCCAGCTTCCAGACTTCTCTGAACTACTGTCTTTAAGCTAGAGTCCTGGAAAACTTGGTTGTTACCAGTGCCTAATTACATGTTGACCAATTAACAGTAGGCCTTCAGAATGGGAGGGGCACAAACTAGGGAGCTAATTTTGATAATGAATACAGATTTAAAGACACCAGATGAAAAGGTCCTCTTTCTGCAGTTCGGTGCCAGCCATATTTTTGTTTGGGTTTGGCGTTAACTTTGGAAACTGTAAAACACAACATGCCAAATTGGCTGATTGAAAATAGAGCTACTTTTCAGAGGCAAGAAGCAGCTAAGGAGCAGGAGGGAGGTGATGGGGCCTCTGTGCGAACTGGGCAGTGAGGCGGTGGTCAAGAGGACACCTTCATGAAACACCTCAGCGATTCCACTCAGTGTCTCGGGGAATTCACTCAGTGTTCGTACTTACTGTATAATTGGCTCTGTCGTAAAAATGGGCAATATTTTTTATCTGGGATATTGCCTTTCTAGCTGAAATTATATAGAATATTCTCCTTGAAAGTGGAGATTGGTCATTTTAAATAATCTCATGTTTTGTTCTGAGGGGGCAGTGAATTGTTATGACTTTAAGAACTCAACAACATGCATTTTGGGGGGTTAAAAGGAAGGAGGGAGGGAGGAGGAAAGATCGGAAGATAATGGGAGGGGGAGAAAAGGAAGGAAAAGGAAAGAGGAGAGAGGAGGGAGAGAGATGGATTGGTTTGTGACTTTATAATCAGATGAGAAAAAGGAAACACTTAACCTTTCTTTCCACAATAAATACTGTCCACTAAGTTCAACAGAATGAACTTTAAGGCCTATGATAAAGCGGTACTTGCAGATGCTGTACACAATCAGGATAAACATCTTTGTTCCCATGGGACTTCTACGTAAGAGATAGGAAAGATTTAGCAGAGCGTTGTCTAATAACACACAGTAGCCGGCTTCTGACGGCTCTGCAAACGCTCATTTCTGTAGCACGTTTTGTGGAAATTGTTAGTAAGCAGGGTTCAACACTTAAGTCTCAGTGCAAGTCCGATGTTCGTTAAAAGATTCACAGTGCAGAAAGTTACTTAATGGGAACAGAAACTACTCCTGTGTTTAAGGGGAGCCCTCACGAGAAGGAATTTCCCCCAAGAATACCAGTTCTGGACTTCAGATACGGACTCAGAATTACCTCCTGGCTAAACAAGCGAGTCAGGGGGGAAAAGAAGGAGAAAAGAAGAAATTTTAGTCAAGACCCGGGTCAGTGGCAAGTGGGTAGGATTTGAAGTGACTCCTGGTTTGAGTTTCTGGTGTTTTGTGGGCTACATGGTGGGGTTCGTTTCATCCAGCAGCTCCTTAGACGGTAGAGCATCCTTGCCTGTAACCAGATAAATAAAAATAAACATTCAGGCATTCAGGGAGAATTTTATTTTTTTTTAGGGTTTTTTTTTAAATTTTTTCCTCTTTAGGGTTTATTTATACCTCATCCTTCACCCTTTCTATTTCATGCTAACTCAAGAAGAGAAGGAAACACAAAACAAACAGAAGTTAGAAGCAAGCACTCTCGCACCCCGGGCGGGGCCTCCGGTGAAAGCATTTAGAAACAACACAAGTCTTCTTAGCTGGCGTTTCTAAACACTCCACCACTGGGGCCACTGGTACTGAGAGGGAGGCATGGTCGTGATTGACTATTGTCGCTTAAGTAGATTTAAACCCACTGAAATGGTTTTGTTCCGATTCCTCTATCCATTTTCTCTCAGCTCACCGACTTCTCAAAGAAAGAAAGACGTTCCCAGTGTTGCTGACAGTTTCCCACTCCGAAGAGGCGACTCGGTGAGAAAGTTTTGTCGCTGTTTTCTTTGTCTGGCTTTTCCACTCCTGCAGCACTCGGGGGCCCTGGGGGAAATCCTCGGCGCGCACTTGGTCAGGATGGACCCTTGTAAATAAAACTCAAATCGAAGGCATCATTTCTTAGGCAGAGAAACGTTCTGATCACTGAAGCCATTTCAGGGCCTGAAATTAGAAAGTAATAAAAAAGATATCCCCCTCTCCCTGGTGGGCAGGGCATTTAACGGGCCCCCCCGGCAGGAGTCCAGCGCTTGAGTCAGACGTGCTTACGGTGTGAATCCCGCTTTGGAAAGACTGCATGCAAACACGACCAAATAAGTTTCTTAAAAGAGCAGCAAATGAAAGGGCGGGGTCACCAGAGGCAAATGCAGAGATGGCTGGAAATGCTAAAGAATGCAGCGGAAGAGAGACCCTCACCCTGAATTCACTTCAAAATCAGCTACATGGAGGAGAGGGTAAATTCGTGTTTGGATCATGTGGGACCCTCCCCATGTCTCCTGATAGCTACTGGATTAAATTCTGTCTACATGATGCTTTCAGGTAGAAAATGGACTGTGTTCATTTTTTGGATGTTTGGGGTTTGTCTTTAAAAGCTGGCCAGGGTCTTGATTTGCAGGTCCCTCCTGGCCTAAGCATGGCATGGCTACTCCAGTGAGCTTTGTGTCTGAAGAGGAATCCGGACGCCTGAGAGGGTTGGGACACTGGGGTCCTAGGGACTGCTTGGGCCTTGCAGACTGATCCTCTGCTGCCACCTTCTGACCCAGCTGCCGTGAAGAGGCAGTTTGGCAGCAGCTCAGCTCTGGGCTGTCCAGAGAACTCTGTGGCTGGATCCTTCTGCGTTAGTGAACCTGGTTCCACGGAACCTGCGTGTTCCAGGAGTAAAAATGTCCTCTCATGGCCTGGGGCTTTGGCTTCTTGAAACAGGCTGTTTCCAGAACAAATACCTCCTTCTGCCTCCCTGCTCTCCCTTCCAGATCTGGAAGTTTCCGCAGGTAGGGGATCTTGGAATGAAAGGGAAGGCAAAGGCGTGACTTTTTGTTTCAACCATCGCATATGCCCCCATCTAATGTCACTGCCAAAGACAAATGCGGAGAGGGGCACCGAACAGCGAGGAAGGGTCTTGACAGCAAGATCTAGCGGCCTGCGGAGAGGCACTCCCGGGGATGAGCCGACAGTAGAGATATTTAAAACTTGAGTGGACAAAACATTAAACCCTTCACCCCAGGGAACAAGGCTTCAGTAGCTCTGGGGACCTGACCCTGGGAAGCTCAGAGCCCTCCCAGCTCTCCTTTTTTTTTTTTATGATTTCTCAATTGACTTCCCATTCTATAAAAAGTATTGTGTTTCTGCCGAAAAATCCAACGGCTTTGACATTCGGTCTGAGGTCGGGCTGGCTTCAATACAGTTTCATTTCTGTGGAGCATTAAAATGCCCTGTATCTAAGTATTTTGAGCTGAGGGCAAGCAAACTCACATAATTAAACCTAAAAATACGTATTTCAGGCAGGAGATGGGGGGAGTCTTCCCTGACAATCAGCCAAAACATGACTCTCAGAGTACCTGGGGGTGCCAGGGGATCCTTGACAGCTCTGCACCCACTCCTGGCTCCCCAGTTTCAGTGTGATTGTCTTATTGGTCAGGGTGGTGCTATCGGATGCCCCCTGTGAAGCTCTAGGCAAGATTGTGAGGTGGGAGAGTAAACTTAGTTCGCAATTCCTTTGCCAAATATTCCCTGGGAAGATTTTATATTCTGTCCTGGACAGCAGGAGATAAAGGGAGAGAGGAAGAGGTAACATAAGCCACCTTGCTTAGAGGTTCTTCTCTTCTGTGTGTCTTGGTTCTGCTATGCGGTCCATCATCACGAGGTTCCAATCAATAGTCAGGAGTTGAGTTCGGACCCAGTGGAGCAAAGTGGAATAAGCCCATTAGGAGAAAATTCTCAGGAACTTTGAACTGCTCTCAGGGAAAAGTCTAAAATCCCACCCTGTTCAAGAAAGTTCAAACTACCACGTGACCTGGCCCCATCCTGTGTCTTCTGCCTCATCTCTGCCCTTCGGGCCCCAGGACTCCCAAAGGCTGAGCCCACTCTCCTGTCCTTGGGAACTAAATCATTTCCTTCTCCAGTGCTTGCCTGGGTGCTCAGCCCAAATATAGGCAGCTTCCTCCCAGCCCTCTCCCCTCATCAGTGCATCCTTATCTGCCCATTCCCAGCTCAAAAGTCATAGGCATCGAGAAGCCTTCCCAGGCCTTTCAGCCTGGGTCAGGTCTCTAGAGCGGTCATTTGCTCCCTTGGCTCACGTCCCACCAGAGCGCAGGTCATAAAGACAACCCAGGAGGCCGGGACTGGTGCTGTGCTCTTAGGCTCCGTGAAAGACATGCTCAGTCTAAGCAGGCCCCTCACCTGTACTGTTTGCTTGCTTGCCTTGCTCCCCAGGCCTTCCCTTGGGTCTTACTCATGGTATAGCTATCAGGTGGGTGGATCAATAAGGCTGAAGTGGAAAAGTTCACCCTTCGGCTACGGCAAGCAGCAGTTCCTGAGGAAGTAGGGCTGATGTGCTCCACCTGGGAGGGCTCCCTAGCAGAACTCATTTCCCAGAGAGAAAGAATGTTGTGTGGAGAAGATTCTAGAAGCAGTTTCCACAGAGCATGACCGTGCCGGTGGAAGCATGGGACCAGTCTTTCCACATTGTAGGACCAAATAATGCATACCCGTGGTAAGAGATCCAAGCATTGTGGAGCTGTAAAATCCTAAGATACAAACGCCACTTAATCTCCACATGGTCCATGCTTTAGGAGAAGCCAGTAGCAACCACTCAGGCTTTCTTCCAGTCTAGGTCATTATTTATTTATTTATTTATTTATTTATTTATTTATTTATTTAACATCGTTACCCAGGTTGTGATGATGTTTTAAGAAGTGTTTTATTTGCACAGAAAGGTATATTATGAAGTCCCCGAGAGAGCTGAGCTCCTACTTAGCTGGGCTTCTCAGGCAAGTATGGAAGAATTTGTCATCATGGTTCATTTTTTTGTGAACCAGAGAAGATTCAGTAAAACTGTTGTGATACAGAGCATCTTCCCCAAACTTCCCTGCTCTAGGAAGCAAAGGTCCTCAACCGGTGACATCTCTGTCACAGGTATCATCACTACTAAGTCTATCACTTAAAAAAGATTGAAAATCAAGGCATGCCAGGAAATCCTAGTAGGATAGAAAGTATGAATACTCTAAATGCATGTATGCCCAATAATTTCTAAGTCATGCAGCTTAGAGTTTCTAAACACCATGACCACAAGTAACTTGGGGTGCAAAGGGCTTGTTCCTACCTACAGCTCTCAGGTCACACTCCGCCACTGAGGGGAGTCAGGGAAGGAGCTCAAGGCAGGAACCTGGAGGCAGGAAGTGAGGCAGGGACCATGGAGGAACATGCTTACTGGCTTGCCCCCCATGTCTTGCTCAGTTTGCTTTCTTATATAACCCAGGAGCACCTGTCCAGGTGGCACTGCCCACAGTGGACTGGACCCTCTGTCGTCAATTATTAATCAAGAAAATGCCCACAGACTTGCCAGCAGGACAATCCAATGGAGGCAGTGACTTAATTGAGGCTTCTTCTTCCCAAGTAACTCAGTTTGTGTCAACTTGACAAAAAGCTAAGCAGGTTATAGTGATATTTTATTTGTATTTTAATAAATAAAGCTTGTCTGAAGATCAGAGAGTAAAACAGGCCCACTGGCCAGCCTTACACACCAGGCAGTGGTGACACACACCTTTAATCCTAGTAGGCACACTAGTTTTCCAAAGAAACAGGGCAGTAGTGGTGCACACCTGTAGTCCAAGCTTTAAAGAGGAATATAAAATTGGAGGAGACAGCTCTCGGTCACAGTCTCATTCTGAAATTCCTAGAGGCAGGATCAGCATTTTAAACTGAGGTAGAAGCAAAAGCCAGTGGCTGCTGTTCTGCTTTTCTGACCTTCAGGTTGAATCCCAATTTCTATCTCTGGGTTTGTATTAATTGTGCTACACCAGGATATCATACAAGATTGTTTACATTGAATTCTCACACCCCCCCCCCACTTCTCTCTTAATTCCATCTCCAGGGACTAGCTCCTGGTGTCCTTACTGACTGTTAAAGATAAAGGAACCAAGGGTATGAGGGCAGTCAAGTAAGCACCTATGGCTGTTGCCTTGGCCAAATAGCTGTGAAAAAATAAAGGAAGGAATTATTATTGTGGCTCCTGGTTTTGGAGGTGTCAGTCCTGTTGTAAGCAGGGTGTGCCACAGCAGAGCAGTTCACAGAGGGAGGGGGTATAGGAAGGCCTGCCAAGGCTTTTAAAAGCATACCCCAGTAATCTATCTGCTTTATCCATCCATGCTCCACTTCCTATATTTTACCAAACCCCACACACAATGCTATTATTAGATAGACCCATTCATTAGCACAGAACCATTAGGATTCAATCATTTCTGGACATATTCTCACAGGTACTTCTTAATCCAAATGAGCAGATAATCAAGACTAACTAGCAAAACATGAGAGCTGGAACTCAGCCTCAAACAACCTGGCTCAAGATTCTATACACTAAACAACTTGATAGTCACATTGGCAGTGAACTAAGTTTGAAATTGCATGTAGACGAAAGTTTCTGCCCTGCCAGTCCCCATAGCCGTTCAGTCACAAAGAAACACACAGAGGCATACATTTATTATAAACTGTTGGGCCTATTAGCTTAATACTAACTAGCTCTTACATCCTAAATTAACCCCTAATTCTTGTCTGTGTATCCCTTGGTTTGGTACCTGTTCTCAGTGCAGCATTCTCATCTTGCTTCCTCTGTGTCTGGCTGGTGACTGACTCTGCCTTTCCTCTTCCCAGAATTCTCTTAGTCTGGTTGCCTCACCTATACTTCCTGCCTGGCTACTAGCCAATCAGCATTTTATTAAACTAATACTAGTTTAATGTACAAGAGCATTATCCCACAGTAAATCAGGATGAGAAATCAGAAAGCCTACCTCCATCCCATCTTAGCTATGGAGGTGGAGAAAGTCTTTTGTCTCTTGAGTCTCACTTTGAACTGTTCTTAATAAAGAAGATGAGAATGTGCGGGCTACTGAACAAAATCCCAAGTGTAACTATTTGGTCAACTCTAGTACATTGTATGGTTTTCACGAAGCTCTCTTGGCTGGTCTCCCAGTGGTAATTTCAGCATGGTTAAGGCTGGCTGAGGTCCCTGAGAAGATCACAAGTAGCCAATAGGAGTTGAGACCGCTGGACATGAGGCTGTCCTTCCTAACAAGCTGTCCACTCATTCTCAATGGGTCTCTAGTCACATGAGCACATAGCTGTGGCTCTCTGTCCACAGTCTTTAATGAGACTCCTTAAAAACTTGTTTTTATCAAGTAATTTGTGCTAATATAAGAGTCAACACAGAAAATGAAAACTCAACATAATTATAAGATGTTCACCCCTGTACTTCCAAGGCTTTTGGTTTTCTGACTCTAAGAAGTGGATTAGAAATTTCATATCACATAGAACCAATTTATGAAAGAGTGTGCAAACTCAATCCTTCCTTCAGTCTTGTTGAGATGTCGGTAGGTAGGTTAAATAGAGAAAGTCTGTTAAAGGAATCAGGTGAGCATTCTCAAACACAACAATGAGGACCAGATTTCTCTCCTGCTTATGGATGTTCAAATTTCGTTACCACACAGGGGGAAAGAGGGCCTTCTTTACAACATCCTGCGGATGTAGGTTTTTTTTTTCTAAATAAAAACTCCCACAGCATCATAGAGAATGTGAATACTTTTCCTCTCCTGCTTTGTGGCCTCCTTCCTCCAGCAATCACGTGTGAAATCTCACACATATTCAGGCTCACTGAGGTTGACTCAAGATGACAAGGCTGTTCTCCAGGTGCCTATCAGATGTGCCCCTAAAGTCAAATGAGACCCAGGAGGAAGCCACAGACCTCTGTCTCTGAAAAGGACCTCCGTCCTCTTTAGTGTGGTCTCACCTCATTTGGGTATTCAACAAGTGAAGAGGCCAAGATGGTCAACTCCAGTTCTAACGCACACTTAACAAATGGGCACCTTCACCTTGACCACTGGAAAGCCACTGATGGGGCCATGTCCAGCTTACTAAGGTTATCTTTCTCTGTATAGAACGAACCCTGGAACTAGACCCCAGCTGCACTGTTGGAACGTGGGCTATCCTGATAGCAAGTGTGTACCGTGGGTTCGCAAGCTGCCTTCCTGGCTTAGTTTTGGTGGAATGGATGGAGATCATGTAATTGTTTATTCCTATGACTGTCTTGGCAGCTGGCAGATCCCTTTTCTTATCAGAGAAAGGTGGTGAATGACAGGAGCATCCAAGCTGTCCTCCGCGCATCTCTAACTGCCAAGCACTTTGCGTTGAGATCTTTTGGCTCCCTTAGCCTCTGTAAATGGAGCAAAGCTCTTGTTCCCGTATCACAGGAGATGGGGTATTGAGACTCATGAAGGCTGAACCACCATGTAGTTACATCACACAGTGATGGGATCTGGGGAATTCCATTTATCACACCTTTGCACAGAACGTGTCTTGGGAGCTCCTGGTGGACCTGCTGTTCCCAGAGCATAAGATGAGCTTACAGGAACCACCCAAGCCAACAGTTTCTGGAACCCACTCTCTCGGAACCCCATTTTCAGGTCTATCCTGGATTGTGTAGTGTGCCAGTGCCTAGTGTATCTATGTGGCCCCCTTTCCGCATGGCAGCTTGTCATGATCTAAGCATCTCTCCCATCTGTCAGCCATTTCCTCTCTCCAGTCATCACAGTCTGCTCATGGTGCAGTGGCCAGCAAGGAGCCTGGGAGGCAACTGGGAGAGGAACAGGAGACTCCTTCAGTGAGCCATTTGTTTGTTGGATAAATTTGGAACAAATGAACCTTTTATAATAATAGGAATGCTGACCCAAGCACTATGCTACGAATTTCATAAACATGGTCTCAAGTAATTCTTAGACTAATTTCAAAACAAATATGCAGTATCTGCATTTTATAGATGAGGGGAAATGATGTTTGAGGAAGCCAATGGCCGTGCATGAAATCATACATCAGCAGAGAGGGTGAGATGCACACAGAACCAGCTCGCTCTAGAATTTGTGCTGTCAGCCACTGTTCCCCATTGAGTGACTCCCAAATCCTTGCTCGGTGCAGCCAAGAAGCAGTGTTTGCCTTTTGGCTTCATCTGCAATCCTGCATGTTGTTTCCTCAAGGTCTGTCAGTGGCAGAGCCTTCCCGGTGACTCTGGATAAATCGGTTCCACAGTCAATAGCTCAGCTATGCTGAGTGCACAGCCCCGACTGCACAAGGGAAAGGAAAGGAGTCAAGGATGAGGCCTTTTCTGACTCAGGTGTTGTCAGATCAAATACACTTGCCTGCTTGGATATACACTCTGGGTGAGCAGGAACACATTTTTACAATGAGTATGTCTCATGTAAAATTTGGGTTAGCCTTATCCTTAAAAATTATTCACTGTTTATCTGAAAAACAAATAATTAGATACCTTATATTTTACTTTTTTAGTCTTATGTGTTTTGCCTTCACCAATGAACATGCACCATGCAGTGTCCATGAAGGCCAGGAGAGAGCACCAAACCTGAAACTGGAGTTCCAGGTGGCTGTGAGGTGCCATCTGGGTGCTGGGAACCAAAGCTGGGTCCTCTGGAAGAATAACCTCCGAGCCATCTCTCCAGCTCCCGGATACAGTAATAACCTCCGAGCCATCTCTCCAGCTCCCGGATACAGTCTATCTATGTTTGTTTGTTTACAATAACAGTCTTGCTAGAATTCAAAACAAGTGTACCTGCATCAGCCCAGAGAACACGCTGGAGTTCGAGCATCCCAGAGACACAGCTAATGCTGTAGCTGTCATAACAGTGGTTTATCATCAGGACACCGGGACTTCTGGAAAAGTCTATGATCTGGGTGGGATGGACCTGACTGACGTGTGTTTAGGAGGTGACAGAGCTACTTGAATCTCACTGCTCTCTTCACGCTGGGATCACATAAGCAGCTGAGGAAATGCTGATTATCAGCGCAGCTTCGGGGACGCTGGAGTAAGTGATCCAGAGCCACAGCAGTCGGGAGAGGGACAGGGAGAGAGCAGCAGGCAGAGTGCCCAGATGCAGGACTGGCTCACACAAAACAAAACTGTGCACACTGGGTGCAGAGGTGAGGCCATTCAGACCAACGTAGCACATCTAAAAATATGGATATTTTATCATCTGCTTTTGTTTCTCTGTGGGAAAAAAGTCTATTAAGTTGCAGAATTTAGGAAAATGCAGTTAAAATTGATAAAAGCATTGACTATTAATTCATCATTAAATAGACATCACTTTAAAGTTTCTCTCTCTTCTTTTCCCTTTGGACTGTCTTAGGGTTTTTATTGCTGTGGAGAGACACCATGGCCACAGCAACTCTTGCAAGAGACAACATGATTGGGCCTGGTTTACCGTTTAGAGGTTTAGTCCACTATCATCATGTTGGCCTGCAGGCAGACATGGTGCTGGAGAAGAAGCTGGGAGTCCTACATTTTGACTTGGAGGCAAGAGGAAGTGGTCTGTGTCATCAGATGGAGCTTGAGTATAGGAAACTTCAAAGCCTGCCCCCACAGTGTCACACTTCCTCCAAAAAGGTCACACGTAGTCCAAAAAGGCTAAAACTCCCAATAGTACTACTCTCGTGAGCTTATGGTGGCCAAGTCCATTCAAACCACCATAGACAAAATTTAGAATATACTTTGAAATGATTTTGTCCCCATATGTGTGTATGTGTGTATATGCGCATGTGTGTGTGTGCATATGTGTGTGTGTGTTGTACACATATGTGTACAAAAGATTGTAGAGGCAAGAGGCCGATGTTGGGTGTCTTCCTGAATCAGTTCTCCGCCTTATTTTTTGAAACAGGATCTCACTGAACTTGAAACTCATTGTTGCAGCTACACTGGGTGGTCAGTGAGCCACCAAGTGCCTCCTGTGTCTGTGCCCCAAAGCTGTGACTGTAGGTGTGCACAGTCACATAAGCACTGAGCATCTGGATTCAGGTCCTCATGCGTGTGTGGCAGGCACTCTTGAGCCATCTCCCCAGTCCATTCCCCCACATTTTTTATTTAACATTACATCACAAGCATTTCCCTGTGTCATTAAGAAATTCTTCATGGACATCTGGCTGCAGAGGATGCCATGTTACCACTGCAGTTCAAGGCTCCTGTGGCAGCCCCCAAAGGGAGGGGCACTATCTGGAGGAGGGGATTTGTTGGAGTGGGTGTGGCCTTATTAGAGGAAGTGCGTCACTGTGAGGGTGGGCTTTGAGGTCTCCTTTGCTCAAGCTACACTCAGCATGCACAGTCTCCTTCTGCTGCCTGTAGATCAAGATGTAGGACCCTGAGCTTCTTCCCCAGCACCATGGCTGCCTGCATGCCACCATGCCACCTGCTGTGATGACAATGGGATTAAATCTCTGAAACTGTAAGCCAGCCCAAATGAAATGTTTGCCTTTACAAGAGTTGCAGTGGTCGTGGTGTCTCTCCACAGAATAGAAGCCCTTACTAAGACAGCTCCTGACTTTTCTCTTCAAGTTAGACGTTTAGATTGCTTATTTTTAGATGTATTTGAGAGGATCAATTGTGAGAACTGAGTGGTAGGATACAAAGTTTATGTGCTTCTCCCATAGTCTATGACTGAGAGAATCCGCAGGTGTCTGCTTCCAGCTGTGCTCTTTCAAATCCCGGAGAATAGCCTTGAAATCTTTAACATCCTCACTAGGTTTCAGGTTCTCTTTCAAGGTCAAAATGAAACCCACTCTCGGGCATTCTGGATAGTAAGTCTCACGTTCTCTCTCCAGCTCCGAAGTCAAAATTCCTAACAAATAGAGGTACCAATTCTTCCCTGCATCTGGCCAAAGAACTACTGTTGGGACCGAAGATATTTTTAACACCCAATTAAATTGGTGTAATTGGATAGAATTGCACTTCTTTGCCTCCAGCTGTGAGCCATAATCTGTTTCACACCTGAGTGTTGTTTTACTGCTTTCCCCAGAGTTGTGGAGATGGGGTTCAGGGAAGATCTCATTCTTGGTCCTCCGATAAATAGAGTATTTCCCCATCTTGTTTGGAGTCACAGTGGTTGGGTTAACCCCAGTTAGTTACCTCTGGTCTCTGAGAGTCTGCTTCAAGCCTCGGTTTTCAGAACCAAACTTTCTCTGAGGCTGCTAACTAGTGAAACACAAACAGTGAAACCGTACAGAAAAGAGTCTGAACCCAAAAGGAGAATGTCTGAGTCTTGGCTGAGCTCTTAGCTGCCCTCAGTGAATGCTCACCAGTTCTATGGGACACTTTTATGTTAGCTCATTGTGTATCATCCTGCCTAAGTGTTCTCTGGAGTCACTTGAGAGTGCTGCAGGAGACCTGTCCTGATGCAGTAGGTTTAGCCTTGGAGCTCAAGAGGTTTCTAGCTGCTGCTGTTACTATGGGGATGGACTTTAAGAGTGGCTGCATAAAGGTCTCAAGAAGGTCTGAGAGCCTGTCACTGAGGGGCATGGAAGGTAGCCTGAATTTGGAAATTTAACCTAGCTGAACTTAAATCACAAAATAATATCTTGTCTGTGCATCTTTGGATGTGAAATGGAAAGTGAAGGTCTAAACCAGTGCATCTAATCCATAAACATGCATTAAACACCTACTATGTAAAAGGCAACTCTAAGCACAGGATGAAACAGCCAACCAGATCCTGGCCCTGCCCTTGGGATAGCTGTGGTCTAACCGAGAGACAGAAAAGGAACAAGTGCTAATTATTACCAGTTGCTGCTTAATGAGCATGATAAAGGTTAGCCTGAACTCTTTGGGAGAAACTGTACTAAATAAATGATTAACTTTAATACTATAAATAGTGTTAAGCCCTCGAGTTGATGAATAATTAAAGGGTACTTCCATTATAGACACTCGAAGCTCAGGGCACCTCTGCTTGGAGCCATAGTCCTTCCCCATCCCTGTGGAGCTCTCCTGCAACTCATGTCTGCCTCGTCACCTGTGAGAGATGTGGATGGGACACAGGGAGCCCAAACCCAACTCTCCAATCAGAGTCCTCTGCAAATCTTTACAATGTTTCTCTACTCTCTCTTCTCATATCAAACACCAGGGATAATCAGAAAAGCAAGTGGTGCCAAGCCAATCCTGTGTGATGCTCTGGTGGGATGCTGGCTATGGAGCCAGAGGAAGTGACTGTGGCACCTTTTTTTTCTAGAGAAAATGCAAGCGGAATCTGGTTTTCAAGCAGTCACAGCACAACTGGGGATGATTGATATTCGGTGCAATTTCTTTGTGTTAGATGTGTTATCTTCTCATGTGGGTTCTGGGTAGTTGGGAGCCTGTGCATAGAACTGCTGACTTAGTCATAATTGGGGAATTGGGAGATAGAATGGGGTATGGGCACTTGAGTATTGTTGAAAAGGCTGTTGGCTTTAAATGGTTTTAAGTACAGTGTGCATCAGATGACTGTTAGTGGAATCCCAGAGCTGGTGACTGCCCTGTCTTTAATGTGTCCCCTGAAAGTTTATGAATTAGAACTGTAATTCCAAATTGATGGGTTGGAAGCATTTGAAGATGGGGCCTGTGACTTAAATTGGGGTTAGATGAAATGATGAGGATGGGGCTCTCTAAAGTCAGTGTCTTATAAGACCAGGGAAGGAAGCCTCAACTTGGTACTCTCTCCACTGTGGAGTTTCTGCCATGTCATGACAGCACAGAAAGGCTGTCATCAGAGGCAGTCCCTCTCCCTCAGACTCAACCTCCTGTACCACAAGGCAAAAAAAAAATCTTCTCCTTGTAAATTACCAAGCCTCTGGCATTCTGTTATAGTAACACCAGACAAACTTAGACCCAGTTCCCAGCTACACTTGGGTCAGGGCAGGTTTCAATCCTCTTTCCCATTTTCATTCTGGGATAGTTATCGCAAACTATCAGGATCTAATCACTATGCTGGCCAAGACTGGGCCCACATTAGCACATGTAGGACATGATAAGAAGACAAGGAGAGGCACAAGTGCAGAAGTACCCATTTCCGAGTGATTACCAGTATTTTAGAAATCCTATTGGGCTCGGTGGCGAAGAGCACTTACTGCTCTTACAGACATCCCAGGATTGATTCTCATAACCCACACCAGGTAGCTCATACTGCATGTAACCCCAGTTCCTGGAGTTCTGGTGCCCTCTTCTGGCACCCAAAACACCTGCATGAATGTGGTACACATAAATTCACACAGATACACACATGTACATATAAACAAAAATAACAAATCAAATCATTTAAAAATAAATAATGTCTCCATTCTGATCTGCTCTGGGTTGTGCACATGAAGGTGTTCTGTGTGGACCCATGTGCCCACCTGTCAAGTTTGGTCAGGTGGACTCACGGTTAAGCGATTGGAAAGAAGGTGACCTTTCTAAAAGTTTACATTTGGGCGTATCAACAGACCTTCATTATCAGTCACAAGGATTGACTCAGTTTAAAAACAAACCAACCATTATACCAAGATCCCCGTCTAAGAAGGTAGCAGATGTTAGCACACACGCTTGGTCACAGGGGCCAAGGGGTCAGCATTTGACTGTGGTTCCCTCCCAAGCATCTCTGATTTCTGCAGGTGTAGTTCTGCTGTCCAAAACAAGCCGCAAACGTGCACACACACACACACACACACACACACACACACACACACACACACACACACCCCGCCACACCTGTGGAGATGTGGAGTCTGTTGCCTGTTGTACTCACCTGTGTGAGCGTGAGACTGGCTCCCTAGGCTTCTCTGGTTGGCCTGGAGGAGTTTATGCATTTGAGGAGCTTGCTCAGCCATGTTGGGGAAACCGAGCTATCTCATGGAAGTAGAAATGGCATTATTGCTTCGAGGGTCTTGGCTGAGTAGATGTGTGGATTTGAACATTTACTGGTTGGCTGTTCTAACTGCAGAGGCTACAGAGGAAATGCCTGGGTTGGCATGGCGCCTGCCCTCATAGCATAGAGCATTGCTCACTCAATAGTGTCAGCTACCTGCCGAGTGATGGGGGCTGACCACCGAGAAATTCAAGGCTTAGCAAGAACTAGAACTTGGCGAATATTAACAATTTCCCACAATGTATGAAAAGTCAGGGGATGATTTCATGCTACTCTGACTCCTAAAGAATTTTGGTTCTCCACTTATCCAAGTTTGCACTTCCCTAGGGCTAAGCTCTACTTGAGTGTGTGTGCCCAAGATTTTGTGGTTTTGGGGATCTTTAAGGTCTCCCCTGCAACTTGGTCAAATGGCTGAGAGATCATGGTCCTTGAGGCCACATGCCTGGCAGAATAGGTATCCAGGACACCTTCAGTGGGAGAGAGTTAATTATCTATTCTTTATCTGTAACAGAGATGAGCTTTCTCACCTTGTGGACGTTCATACATAGATGGTGAGATCTGTTTGTATCATGAGTACCTCACACTATCCCAGCATGAAGGAGGATTGCAGAGAATTCAGCACCCCACCCCAGACCAGGGAGTAGCAGGCAGCACCAGAGTGTAAGTGATAGGGGAGGGGATGCACAGAACTATTCAGCAGGGGCAGGCTGCCCCTCTTCTTTGTTGTAGTCCAGTGGGGTAGAAAGCCCAGGACAGATATTATCAATCTTTATCTTTGTATAACCTAGCTGAGAACCAAAGAAAAGTAGTGACCCCTGTGTATGAAAAATTGAAATAGAAGCAAGAAGTACAGATCATCCATGAACACTCACCGTGTGCCTGGCATATCACGAGTTGTTTATTCTTTGAACAACCCTGGAAGGTTCCGAAGTGTGGAAAGGCAAATGACTTGGCCACAGCTCCATAGCATGCAATTCTTATAGTGGGCACCATTAAGAGTGACTGATAGGGAGGCGCAAACAACAAAAATTGACTCCCTCATTGTTCTGGGGACTGGATCCAAAGCAAAGGTCAGGGTGGAGTGGGTCCAAGTTCTCATGCCTTAGCATCGTCAGCCGGCTGCACCTCTGTCCTGGTTTCCAGGAACACCGGAAATCCCTAGCATTTCTTCATGGCCAGCTGTGTAGTTCCAGTCTCTGCCCTCACTGCCGTTTCTCTTCTCTGTCTTGGACTTTCTCTGTCTGTCTCTGCTTCCTCTTCTATAAGGCTGCTGCCCATGTTAGGTCAACCCAATAATGACCTCACCTTGAGTAGATTAGATATGTGGGGATCCCATTTCCAACAGTGGTCTCCTCCCCGCTGGTAGGACCGAGGACTTCACATTGGAGGACACATTCAACCCTTAACCTTTGGTAAGTAGTCAAGTCAAGGTCTAGATCAGAAAGTCTAACTCCTGAGCCTGACTCCTTAGTCACCGTATTGAACTTCAGCCTTGAAGCAGATGTGCACCAGTTCCAACAGCTGCATCTTCCTTGTAGATGCTTCTTCTCTGTTTCTCATACCCATGTGGTAGAAGGATCAAAGCAAAAAGTGTCCCCTCATGCTCTCTAAAAGGTCTCAAATGTCATTCATGAGAGGGTAGCCTTATCATGTTCCAGCCCAGCTCTTCATCCCATATCAGAGATGAGGGGGATGGTGTGGGAAGTCCTTCAGTATATGTGTTGCTTTTAATGGTTATTGAATAAAGCTGCCTTCGGCCAATAGCTTACCCTAGTAAAGCCAGGTGGGAAATCCAACTAGAGATGGAGAGAGAGAGAGAGTAGGCAAAGTCAGTGAGATTCCCTATAGCTGCCACCAGAGACAGACATGCTAGAACCTTGATGGTTAAGTCACAGCCACGTAGTGAAACACAGAATAATAGAAATGGGTTAATTTAAGACATAAGAGCTGCTAGAAAGACACATAAGCTGTTGGCCAAGCAGTATTGCAAATAATATAGTTCCTGAATGATTATTTTGGGTCAAAGCAGCTGGGAATGAATAAGCAGCCTCTGACTACAAGGGGAGCCCAGCATTCAGACAGCCGTGGGGAGTATGTAGGCTGCTGGTAGGCTGCTGGTAGGCTGCTGGTAGGCTGCTGGTAGACGAGACCCCTATCATAGACCCCAGGCTCATAGGAAAGAGCAGGAAATTGGCCACAGCTGTTTGAAAGGAACAAACATGAAAACAAGCATGCCTGCCCTCATCTGATAGCTCCGTGAGACCATACAACCATTTTACCCTGGGCTCATGCTTGAGGACACCTCTTAACTGATCAAGTCTCTATCCAAACCTGCCTCCTGACCCTGTGTGCCTTTGGGCGAGTGTCACTGCCTCCCTGATCCTCAGTTCTCCATTTGTCAGATGCGACTATCATCTGTCCTCTTATAGCAGGAATTGAGTGCAAGGGTCACATCCATGTAAGAAAGGCTGAAATGATGCGGCCTGCTTAGTCCAGCATGGCACAGGACACCAAATAGGCACCCGATAAACAGCCATTCCCAAGAGAACAACGTCCGTTACTATGATAATGGCTTGGGTCAAAGACACCAGAGCTCCGCTCTTAGGCTGGCTTAATAAGAACAGTTAGCCCAACTGCTTTTGTTGGGTACAGCTCTCCACAACAGCCGCAGAAATCCTTTCAAGATCAGCTCGAAAGACTTTGATATGATTCAGCCTCTTGACACAGGTGTATTTTCAAGACCCAAGCTTTCCTTGAGAAATTACATTTTTAGGGTCTGTTATCCTCTCGACAATAGTTCAGGAATCCCAAAAGTGAGGTCTTTGATCCTTTTCTCTGAAGGGCTGAGATGAGGAAATAGTTCAAGGTCAGACTCAGCCTTGAGATCTGTTGGGTGCCAGAGAAAAGGCCTCTGCGGGAGAGTGTACCCCCTGAGGAGGAATGAGACTGGGCCTACAGGACGGGATTCACCCACACTTTCCTCCAAGAGACCGAGCAACTTTATTTCTGCACATTTTACAGCCCTCTGTTTCTCCCAAATACAGGCCTTTGTACCTGGACTGTATGTGTTCAAGATCGGTGTGAAGTGGCTGGGCACCTCGCTGTGGCTCTGGACGGGTTTGGGTCTGTAGACAAGTTACTTAACATCTTTGAACCTGTTTTCCCCGTTTTCCTAAAGGACGCTGGGCCAACTCTCAAGACGGGACCTTCTCTGCCAGCATTCTTCCTAGGTCCGGGTGCAAGACTACCGTCCACATTGAGAAGGCTTGGCCAGATGCGCATCTCACTAATGCGTGCGCAGCTACCCTGGGTCTGTCTCATTACTACCAACCTTCAGTTTCCTCTTCACGAAGGAGATGAGAGGCCATGCAAAGATATTAAGTGAAGAGACACCAAAGGTTCCTGAAGCTACTTCTCTCCTACACCAGCCAAGCTGTGTGAGCCCAGCTTCTCCCTCTTCTCCATTACCCTTCTTCTCCAGTATCTCTCTCTGTTCCTACAAGGCCTAGTCAAGAAGACAGGAGTCTTGTAATACATCCTTCTCCATGGACGCTCAGAGTGCTGTTCCCCGGCCCTCCTCAGGTGATAACAGAATCCCTTTCTAGACTCTCAACGCTCTACTTCTGATGAGTTCTGCCACCTCTGGGGCAGTGGCAGGTTTGTGTTGTCATTGTATGGGTATCTTGTGCTTTCTTCTCACACAAAGAAGACAGTGTACCTGGTCACCCCCCGTTAACATCATTAAATGTCCAACAGATCCTGCCTGATCTCTCAGGCGTATTTTTGAATCATAATATTAACACAAGTTGTCAGAAAGCTACTACCGCCAGCTCCCACACCCAACAATGTGGCCCGTTCCAGTGACCAGCACTGAACCCCATCTGGAGGCACAGGGACAACACATCCACTGACATCTACTGTGGGTGAACTGGCTGATGCCACTACGGCCCTAGGAAGCAAGTTCTAGCTCATCCTCCCCCTGCCCAGGCTCACAGGGCAAGCACAGGGCTTCAGAACCAGGATTTGTTCTGAGTGTTCAGAGAGGCAATGGGGCGATGCCTCTCCCATCACAGTTGTGCAGACACATGCCATCCCTTAGCCACTTCATTACATCAACTCGGGCAAGAGAGGACTCATGAAGATTCTAGAAAAGGGGCAATGGGGGAATTTTGTCCAAAATTGCCTTCTTTGGATGCATGTTGAACACACATATCCAGAATTTCTGCAGAGGCGACATGATTCCACCCCTGACTAGCAAGGCAATGTGTGTGTATTTAATTTCTTATTGCCCCAAAGCTAGCACAGATGCCACACTCTGCTTCAGAACCCAAAACCGATGGCAACTGGGTAAGGTGTCGTCTCTACTGGGTTGAATATTGTCTCTGGGAAAGACATAAAGTCTTAACCCCTACTTCCTTTAGGTGTGGCCTTATCTGTACACAGGTCTTTGTAGACTTATAATAAGCTCATACTGTGTTGAGGTGCTACTGTTTTGGTGAGTGCCGATTTTATGTGAAGAGAAACACAGGCACAGAGACAGACACATAGACATAGGTGAGACTAAATACAGTCACAGCCAGGGAGTGACAGGGATTCCCAGAAACCACAGGAAGTCAGGCAACAGCACAGGAGGGCAGCAAACAATGCCACTGTCACACAGATGCCTCTCAGACATATAACTGTGCTGTGGATTACCTCACCTGGCCTCCCCACAGCATGGAGAAGGGAGCCCTAGACAGTCATCCCGACATCGTAAACATGTCCTGCCTGCATCCTCCATGAAGACTGTATTATTGATCTCTGTTGAGGAGGCTTTAGGAATCCTGGAGTAATTCTGCAGTGCACAGAGGATGGTGTCACGAATCTGAAGCCATTTCCCTGACCTACCCCCAGGATTCTGGTGGTGGCCATGAGGTCCCTCATCGGTTAGGAGCCAGGCTGTTGCTGGCAGACCAGGATCCCAGCCTACCCTGGGTAGGAGAGTGCGTTCTGCAGTGTGTTAAATGCTGGGAGGGGCAGCATAGTGAGATTTGGACACACACTTGGTTGTCTCATTTGCTGAACCTGGTCAGCAGCTCCCATCCTGTCAACATAGGACCCCACATCTTTGGTCATAGATGAGCTCATCTGTCAACATAGGACCCCACATCTTTGGTCATAGATGAGCTCATCTGTCAACATAGGACCCCACGTCTTTGGTCATAGATGAGCTCATCTCTCTGCCTTCTCACTCATTTACATACATGCATTCATAGGGATAAAATTAATTTTCAGATACACCAAGCTGTTAGAGACATCAGGGTGATTGGTTGAATCTTTGCTTTTCTTATCCAATTCCTGTGAGCCCTGTAAACACAGAGTTAACATGTTGAGCATGACAATGACTGAGTGGTTCCAGAAGTTTCTTTCTTGGTCTAGAGAACAGGGGGAGAAGAGGTATGTGATAAGACACCAACTAGCTTCACCCCTTTCTTTTCTAAATATTACTTTAAAACAACGACCACAATAGGGCAGTTCTTTTATTTTCAATAGGAAAAATACAGATAGCAGTCGAGAGAAACTTCTAGAAACACAGATACTACATAGGACACTGGCTGCTACCTATTGTCCTTTAGGGAAAGAGAACCAGTCATTTTGATTGGATGGAAAAGAGCAAGAATACTGACTGGGTTCTGGAATTTTGCCTGATCTCTAGCTAGTGTCTGAACTTAGCCTACACACAGGTCAGTCCTCAGAGCACCTTGGGGGGACTTAAGATGGAGACATCTTAGTAGGAATTCCCATCACAGTCATGGATTTTTCTAGATCTCCATCTTCCTTCTACTCCTGCCTGGCATTACTCCCAGCCCTCACCAAGAGGAAGGCAAAGTTTGAAAAAGCAGAGTAGAGGTTGCATGCAGAGATAAGTGGGATGAAGTAGGAGAGGCTATGGCTACTGAAAAGAGAAGGGGAGGCTTGTCATTCTTAGGAGGTGACGTTGGGTCTGAAGAAGAGCCAGCCAGCCTTGCAAAAAGAGGGGATGGCAACTCCAGGGACCGTATGAGTTGGTAGTAATTCCACGTGGCAGTTGAACATGGTCATGGAGACAAGAAGGCAAGGAGACATGGCTGGGCCTGCAGGTGGAACCTAGATCTGCAGGGCCCCAAGGGCTGAGGCCAGGAAATGAAATTTTGTGCTAAAGGCAATAGGAAGAAACTAGAGTCCTGTAAGTAGGGATGGTATCATCCAACGGACCTGGTACAATCGTCCTCGCATATGGGACATCTCTTGCCACTGTCACTTTCCAAGGCTGAGACTTTTCTCTCTCAGCATAGACTGGAGGAGGAAGTGAGTCGCCTGCTTATGGGTCCGTGGAAATAAGACAGAGCCTGGAATCCTGCCTTGCAACGAACGTGCTTTGAAATGCCTTGAATATATTCCCAGCTAATTCCTGACTCTTTCAGGCTGCTTGCGGGCTCACTTGAGCTGTAATGAAGGTGGCCCTTATCAGTCTGAGCTTGAGCTGCCTTAATTAGGCTGAGATTCTCTATCTTTAGATTGGGCTCCCATCAAAGCAAGAGCTATAATTGCAGGTGATGTATTTGGGGGTTGCATTGTTATGTAGAATGTGGCTGCCAGCAGGTTGTGTGGGGATTGTTGAAAAGCAGTTTGCAGGAAAGGTCTGTGGGGGAAAGGTAGATCACCTCACTAAGTCAAATAAAAAAAAAAGCAATAGTAGCTGGGGGTCTTGGAGCAGCGTGCTTAACAAGAGGCATTATAAAGAGGGCCATTCAGTATTTTAACTGCTCTATTTTACATGCGCGTCTGGTTTTAGCCTCTCCTGGCTTTGACACGCATGGCCCTTACGGTCTGCGATGTTAGAGGTAATTATTGGTTTGCATTCGGCATGGCTATGCGATTGGCTTATGGAGAGTCAAACCAGGTTATCAGGAGAGCTCAGGCAGCTGGAGACAATTCCCCAACCACTCAGCAACTCCCCACTCTGAGTCCCGGACTAGCGGGACCTTACAGAAAGCATTTGTCTTGGACTAACTATAACTTGGCTCTTGGGGACGGGGCTGCCCGCAAATGGGGAGGACAGACATCTCTTCGACATAGAGATTTCAAGTCTTTAGGGTAAATACTCTGAAGTGGGAATGGAAGACCATCATGCTAATGAATCGGCCAGACACAGGCATTTCAAGTTCTCTCTGCTTCTGGTGTGGGGGGAGTAGCCCAAGGGGCTGAGGAGCTGGTGTGGGGGGAGTAGCCCAAGGGGCTGAGGAGCTGGTGTGGGGGGAGTAGCCCAAGG
>NC_022015.1:83482761-83491773 GCF_000317375.1 Microtus ochrogaster
AGGAGCTGGTGTGGGGGGAGTAGCCCAAGGGGCTGAGGAGCTGGTGTGGGGGGAGTAGCCCAAGGGGCTGAGGAGCTGGTGTGGGGGGAGTAGCCTAAGTGTATGAAGCTTCACTAGACAGGAAGGTAAGCTTTGATCTGAAGAACCCTGGTTCTCCCTTGTCTGACCAGCTTGTCGCCAGAGCTGTTTGCCTGCGTGACTGGGCTTTCTCAGTAGACTCCGACCTTTGATATTTGGATATTGTGGCATGTCACCTACAGCTGTGCCCACAACTCAGCACCAACAACTCAGTGCTCTGGAGGTTAGTGGCAGGATCCACTCACTATCTGTCAAAGGATGGAAAATGCCCTACTGATAAGCTGGGGTTTTCAAGTACAACTGTTTTCTAGGGTGAACACTGTTGGCCGATAGGGAGATAAGTAACCCCTCACCTCTTCAACTGAGCTAATTTCCCCCAGCCACAAGGCAGCGTCATCTCCAGAGGGTTTGGGCTAAGGGAAGGGAGGTCAAGTTAGTCACCAAGGACAGGATTCCAGGCCTTAGCTCCAAACCACATTGACTTTTCTAATCAAACTGCCTCATATGGTTCCAATTATTTTCCCACCCTCTCCAAGGGCAGTGGGCCATGGGGTAGGCTGATGACCTGTGAAATTTCAATTGTAAAAAATGAAACTGGTTTTGATTAACTCAAAAGTCAGCCTATTGCCCTCATCTGGTGCAGATGGAGAGAGGCCACAAGGAGCAACCAGAAGACTGGGCCACATTCGGTGACCAGTTCCCTCATTCCATCCTTGGTGGCTCTGCAGCCTAAACCACTGTGCCAATGACCTTTGGCGAGTACTCCCATGATTCCATAGGGCAATGCGCTTCAGCCCTGGAGTGATCATGCTACATGCTATTGAGCCCGGAAGTGCAGCTGATGGTGGTACATGAGGCTGGGTCACACAGGCTTCCTAGAAGGCGTATGCTTGCCTGGCAGCTATGACTGGGTCAGGACCCACTGTGCTGTGACTTCCAGCCCCCACCTCCCTTTCTGGATGACAATGTTGAATTGTCTCCATCACTGTGTAGGCCAAGGAGGAACCCTGCAGACAGGACTGCCCCCGAGGCACATTCCTCATGTTCTCTCAGAGGTTCTTCCTGCCTGTTCTTTGTTGTATTGACATCATACTTTAGCAGACTGCTCAGGTGTTGGGGTACAGTGGACTGTGTGTACAGGTCATATGCTGGAATACATGGATCTTAAAAACAAGATCTTGCATTAAAAATAAAAGAAGGACAAAGAAAAGGAATGGACTAAGACATCACTAAAAGAACCTTATTGGGGGAGACATTTCCTTCAGCATTGTAACCACTGGTAAGATGCCTTCCCTGTAAGTAGCTCCTCACCTTTGTTCATGTGAGCAACATTGAATCACACACCTGCATACTTACGCATGTACACACATGCACACATAGCATACATGTGTATATACTCATATACACACATACATGCATGCACGTATACATGTACATACACACACATACCCTTACATATGCACACATGCATACTTATACACACATTCACAAATTGAATGTAAAAAACCGGTTGGGAAGAATATCAGTGGGAGGGGACAAGAATGGATAATAGGTTGAATATGATCAAGACACACCATATGTTTATTAAAATGGCATAATAAAATCCATTATTATGCATAATCAATATACACTAGGAAAATAAAACTGAAATTAAAATCTATAAAGAAGAACCTGAGCATAAGGACATAGAGCTAAAACAGAAATTCATGTTCAACACTAGATGAGCTACTTGGGGGAGGAAAGGAAAGGAAAAGTGACTAAGAAGAATAATGTAAGCCAGTGACTGAACTGGCTCCTCAGTGATGCTGGCAGGCCCTGAATGGTCCACTATCCATCAATGATGCTGACATGCCCTGAGTGGTCCAGCATCCATCAAAGATGGTGACATGTCTTGAGTGGTCCAGCATCCCTCAATGATGGTGACAGGTCTTAAGTGGTCCAGCATCCATCAGTGATGCTGATAGGCCCTCAGTGGTCCAATATGACATCACTAATGTTGACATGTCCTAAGTGGTCCAGCACAACTTACTATACACACTGTGCTGGTGCAGAGAGAACAGTGAGAAGCAGGGCGAAGTTATAAGCTTCCAATACTGGACGTGGCACCTAGGAATCACATGATGTCATAGTTCCAGTGTGACCAGCTCAACTTAGGCTCCTTCCTGCTCCTAGAGCTAGCACTAGCCTGCAGACAACACCAGCTAAAGGTCAGGCTACTTCCTCCTCCTCAACATAATCCCCACCCCTGCCAAGTGGTGTGCAGTGTTAGGAAGCCAGATTGGGCTGAGAATCACTCTTATAAAACATGCACTGCTACCCCCCCCCCCCATCCTGAGGCTGTGGAGAAGAATGTGAACATGTGGACCCGCCCTCACCACAGAGACTGACTCTCAGGAAAGACTCGCCGTCATCGTGATCATCAGCTGCACCCATTTTGGCCAGGGTGCTAGAGAACTCACTTGGTGTCCTGTGTCCCTCCAGTTGCCTGAGATGAACACAGAAGAATAATGACAGTAGCTGTAACACAGTCATAGAAGCATTTTTCAAGTTCTTTTTGTATTTTACTCAAAGGTCCAACGTTGTGGGAATACCTTCTTGTTCACTGTGAAGATGCGTCTCTGCCAAGGCACCTTCTGACTGGTTTAATAAAGTGTTGAATAACCAGCAGCTGGGCAGGAGAGGATAGGCAGGACTTCCAGGGAGAGAGGAGAACTCTGGGAATAATCTGAGGTGAATTGGATTTGCCAGCAAGACACTGAGGGAGATGGACATACAGTATGGAGGAGCCGTAATGACCCATATGGCAGAACATAGATTGATATAAATGGGTTAATTTAAGTTATAAGAGCTAGCTGGGAACAACACTAAGCTAAGGCCAAAATTCATAATTAATAAGAAGTCTCCATGTCATTATTTGGGAACCAGCCATCCAAAAGAAACTATAGTTTACTTTTGGGGTATTCTGAAAACTTTTGTGATCAGCCAGAAGCAAGAAGGTTATGCAGTCAGTGAAGTTCTCTAGGACCTGAAAGACAGCATTCTCATTGTCTTCTGTTAAGTCTCTTAAGAAGCCTACAGGATATATTCCAAAAAATGCTCAATTGTGCCACAAGGACACGTGCTCAACTATGTTCATAGCAGCTTTGTTTGTCATAGCCAGAACCTGGAAAAAACCTAAAGCCCCTTGGCCAAAGAATGGATAAGGAAAATGTGGTGCATTTACACAATGGAGTACTACACAGCAGAAAAAAATAACGGCATCTTGAAATTTTCAGGCAAATGGATGGAGCTAGAAAACATCATTTTGAGTGAGGTAACCCAGACCCAGAAAGACAAGTATCACATGTACTCATTCATAAGTGGTTTTTAAACATAAAGCAAAGAAAACGAGCCCACAAATCACAATCCCAGAGAACCTAGACAACAATGAGGACACTAAGAGAGATACATAGATCTAATCTACATGGGGAATAGAAAAAGACAAGATCTCCTGAGTAAATTGGGAGCATGGGGAGCATGGGAGAGGGTTGAAGGGGAGAGGCATGGAGAGGAACAGAGAAAAAAGGAGAGCCCTATAAAAATAAAATTTAATAAAAAAACAGAAGCCTACAGGGCTGTAGCCACAGTAACAAGAGCCCTATCTTCCAGATCAAAGCCAGAGAGATGTAATCCTAGAGCCCCAGAAAAAGGACTGAGTTGGAAGACAGAATGATGAACTATGTGTGTGTGTCATGAGTGAGTATGGAATGTCTGAGATACATGCTGCGTGTGGTAACTTATAGAAGGAAGGGTTTATTGGGCCTTCCAGTTCCAGAGGGTTAGAGTCTGAGACCATCACACTTTATGGGGAGCAAAGGAGCAGGAGGCAGGCATGGTGCTGACACTGTAGTTGAGAACGTTCCTCTTGTTGGGTGTACACTTCAGGTCACACTATTTGTCATAGGGGGGTTGGTGCAAAATGGTGGTATTGGGTTCCATCGGCCTCACCTGAGGTCAAAGGGGAGTGAGATCAGGTTTGGTGTGTGTTGACTTGTTCTTGGCCCTCACCCATTTCTTAAACTATCTTTGCCTTCCCTTTCTTTATCTTGTGACCCTCAGCCTAAAAATGCAGTCCCTGTAGAACAAAAATAAAAACTGGCTTCTACATCTAACAACACAGCTTGTCCAGTAAAGCTTGGGAGCCAGCAGGAGTGATTACAGACATGCTCTTTTCTACCATGGCTCTCTCCTCCTCAGCCCTGTGCCATAGTCCTATCTTGATAGGGCTGACATCTGTGCCTACTTTTGCAGACCACAGCAATGATTCAGGTCTGTGAGAGTCTACAGAACCTCAAACCCTGCCCTGTGAGGACTTGTAGCACCCAGGTCATTGACTTGTTATAGTTTTGGAATTATAGCACTCAATGGTTCTAAAGCTGTTTATGACATGAATCTATTTGACATTATACAAAAGTTTTGAACCTTCTTTGCGCTCATAGAATTATGACTTTTATAAAATATAAACATATATATCTATATATATATCTATATATATAGATATATATATATCCCCTTCTGAGTCTTTGGACTGGCTGCCTGTATAAACAGTTGTGCATCAGTCCCTCTGGTAGTGTCACTAGGTTCCTTTTGTGATAGTTTCTGTTGAAAAATAAGCAGCTTATTCTGCACATGCCTGTTATCCCAGAACTTGGGAGGTAGAGACAGAAGAATTGGGAGTTCAAGGTTATCTTTAGCTACAAAGTGGGTTCAAGACCATCCCAGGATACCTGAGACATGAGATATTTTATCTCAGAAGTAACACACACACACTCACACACAAACACATGCGGTGAGGAAGAGGGGAGTTCTGTGCCCCATATCTGACCTCTTGCCTGGAAGCTTTTCCAAACTGGACAGCCTGAAGCTATTTTCTGGGGGTGGTAATAGGAAAAAGCAGAGGGAGCCTTCTGGGTTGTTTTTAATTTAACATCTTTGCTTTTCTAAGCAGAGAGAAGAAAGAATGATTTGCCCAAGAGACTTCTGTGTATTCCCTACTTTCTGAAAGGAGGGACCAAAAGATGAACATAAGAGAAGCCTTAATGTGGAATCTGCCTTAACAATCTAACTGGGCCCTGATCTTCTAAATTCTATCCATCATAGTTACTTTGAGTACAAAGCCAAGAAACATCATTTTCTCAACAATTACTTCTTGCGCATGGAGGATGGGCCAGGCAGCTGTCCGACTTGTTTTCTACTGCCCTTCTCTTTTGTGGTGGGGAGAGGAAGCTGATATATTTTTAACCACTCCTTTATTTTTAACCTTTGTATGTCATTTTATTTTGGATCTCTCTTCTAAGAACCACACAGCTTTTGGGTATTTTAAAATTCAACATGAAAGTCTCTATCTTTTAATATAAAGGCTTTGATCCATTCACATTTATTGTGAGCACTCGGCTGCTTGGGTTTGTTGAAACCACTTTCTTTTATGTTGTTTCACTTGTCGCAAGGCTCTGTCTTAACAATCTGCTTTGTATTGAGCACAGGGGATGAGAGAACACTTTCTGTTGCCGCTCACTCTCCTACAAAGACTGCACATGTGTGCATCCCTAACTCCTTCAGGACATCTCTCCTTTATCAGTCTTCCAACTCTTTGTTTGCCTGAGGCCAGGAGATCAATTATAAGAAAGAAAATATTTCTTGGCTTAGAGAAGGAGTCTTGCTCCCCCCTTTCTGGCCACATAGTTGAAGGAATGGTTGAGGAATGAGATCAGAGAAAACAATGAGCAGAGATGAGAAAGGGTAGCTTAAAGATCTGTCATGGAGAGTGACATTAAATTCACAATCTCAATTCTAGAATTTCATTTACCCAGCTGAGGACCCCACTTTCGTGGCACAGGGCTATCAGCCCTCTGAGTCTGTGAGGAGTAGAGTCACCTTTCTCTTTGCTCCAACCTCAACCATCACACACATCTCTCTCATACCCATGGCTGATGACCAACACTGGAACACAAACGCATAGTCTCCAGACGTCAGCAATTGCCTCTGCTTCCAAAAGATCCTGTCAGCCTTCAGCATTGCAGCTTCTCCAGTGACCAGCCTGCATGATCAGTGACCACACACTTTCTCTCAATTCAGTCTGCCTCTGGGAACAAGTGGAGAGCTCTGCTGTAGAAGTCACTTACGTGTGGCCCAGCCGGAAGTGTTTAAAGGGTGCTCCAAGGGACACAACCCACAGCAAGCAGCTGTGACTATTCCATTCTTGTGCCTCCAGCCAGAGGCCCAGTGCTTTCTCAGTCTTTTAATTGAGGGAAAAAAATCAATCTATAATTCTTGAACTCCCTGCTAGCTAGGAAGAGCCAAGCATATATTTATATACAGGGATACTTCAGTGGACAGCATGGGGCATTGGGACCTATAGCCATGTTAACAAGCCACAGTTGTGAGCTACTCATGCCGAAGAAAACCTAGCTGCACCAGTGGGACCCATGCTGACTTCATGGTTTGTTCAGATAGAGCCCACACTCTTCTCCAGTGGCTGTCTGAGGCAGTAGCCTGCTGCAGCTGGCTTGGCCAAAACACAAGACACACACAGGCCGGACTAGAGGAGCCTTGGCAGTCTCCATACATTGGTTGCCATGCAACTTTGCTGAGGCAAGGGCTTGGATGCAATTCAATTTCAGTGACATCTGCTGGGGATAGGTGGTCCCTACTAGGGTGAATATTGGGAGCCCAGCAGTATCAGACGTAATGTGTGTGTGAGTGTGAGTGTGTGTGTGTGTGTGTGTACGCATATGTATGCACTCTCATGCTTGCACTGCTTGAGACCACAATCATGACCTTGTGCATGCTAGGTGAGTGATTAACCATCTCCAAGACAATGTTTAAGTTGAAGCTGAGGCTTTGGGATGGAAAAGACACAGCAAACTTTAATGCCAGTCAGCATGTGTTATGCAGAGTGGTCTATAACATTAACTAATTATGAGACTTTCTGGAACTCCTAGCAAGACGTATGGTTGTGAACATTATAATTAACAACCACCTGATTTGATGAGTACTTACCTATAGAGCAGTGGACACTGAGGCGACACCCATCCCTCTGACATCGGGGTGACCCCTTGGTGTAACCCATCCCTCTGACATTGGGGTGACCCCTTGGTGTACACCCATTCTTCTAACATTGGGATGACCCCTTGATGCACACCCATTCCTCTAACATTGGGGTAGCCCCTTGGTGTACACCTACCTACCCCTCTGACATTGGGGTGACCCCTTGTATACACCCATCTTTCTGACACTGGGTTGACTCCTTGTATACACCCATCCCTCTGACACTGGGGTGACCCATCCCTCCAGCTCTGAATAGTCTTTGTGCTGTTTAGTGCTTGGGCCACAGATCTAGAGGTGACCCCACCTTTCTAGAAAATGGTAGGCTTCAAAATGAGGAGTAAGGCACTTGAAGGTGATGCACTATGAGGCCGCCAGGAGACGTTGAGAATGTCTGTCCTTAAGGAGGGTATCCGCTATGCTACCACCTGAGAGACTGTTTTAGTTGTTTTCTTGTTCTGACATAACACCTGGCCCAGCTAAAGGAGGCAGGATTTATTTATCTCACAGTTCCAGAGAGTTTTGCCCATGACTACTTGGCCCATGTTTTTGAGTAGAACGTCATGGCAATGGGAGTGCTTGGCAGAGAACCTTCTTGTTGGCAGACAGGAACCAAAGACTATGGTGAGACAGGATCAGGGAAATCTACTCCCAAGGCTTGCCCTCCAGCGGCTTTGTCCTTGAACTTGGAATCTCCTACCTTTCAGTACCTCCCCAAATACCATCATAACATAAATTCCATATCATAAACCCATCAAGAATTAAATCAGCCTCTTGGGTCAGAACTCTCATGATCTAATCATGGAGAAGATCTTGGACACATCCAGAATTATTGTGCTTTCCTTGCCTCTTAGGAATTTGTGAACCAAATAAAGTTGACAGTCAAAACTGGCCATTGCACCCCAATCAAAACTGGCCATTGCACCCCTCGCTCTGACTGTCACTGCCAGAATGCTGCGATCATGATGTCACCCACCCTGGCTAATGCTAACCCTGTGAGCCCCAAAGTGGAGAGATGAGAAGAGCCCCATCTTTGATGTTCTAGCAGACGGTCCAGAAATCAACCTGAAATTTTCCTGTCTCTGGTCTCTCTGGATGAAGAATACAATGCCCTTCTCGGTTTAAACCGGTTAGACTAGAGTTTCTTTTTTTTTTTAATTAATTTTTTAAATTTAAAATTTTTTAAAATTTCATTTGTGTGTGTGTATGTGCCTGTGCAAGAGGGGCTTTTTTTTAACTTTAACCCACTAATCAATGTGTCACTGGTTCACATTAGTTTAATAAAATATAGTACTCATCATAGATCTACATAATTTATTCTGAGTGTAGGGTATTTCTCACTTACAATGGTGCCACTTACATTAATCTTAACTTTTCAGTGGGGTTAACGTGATGCCCATTCAGTAGAAAGCATGCTATGTAGCTTGAATTTTGATCCTTCTTCCATGTTAGTGTTCCACAGTACAATCCTCCCTCAAATGTTGGTAGCAAACCAGGTTTCTAGGGAGCCAAGAGATAGATCATGAGGAGAAACAATTGGGTCTATAGAATACATTGATGCTAAGAAAGAGTACTGCGTATATTAGGTGCACTATTTGTACTTTTTGGGTATGTTCCTTTTATCTTGAGTTATGGTTATTAAGCTACAATCCCATGGCTTTGTAATGTTGTTATTGATTACTACCAAGAAGAAAGCATGACCATGCTATGGTATCAGTACCAATTGCCTTCCTCTGGGTTTTGTTACTGGTATAGATTAGATCTTGAATGTCTCCCAAAGCACATATACTGAAGGTCTAGTTGGTAACATTTGGTACATGTGGAAAGTGGCACAACCCTTGAGTTATGAGG
>NC_022015.1:83491873-83494368 GCF_000317375.1 Microtus ochrogaster
CTCCCATTTCCCTCCCCCTCCCCCAATCAAGTCCCCCTCCCTCATCAGCCCAAAGAGCAATCAGGGTTCCCTGCCCTGTGGGAAGTCCAAGGACCTAGAGTTTCTAATGCTTGCTCTCTGTTTCATCCTAACAGACTTGTATGGTAAAGGAGAGCCCTCAATGCTTTTAAATACTGCCCTTCCTCAAAGGAAGAGGGCTCACTCAGGTCCCATCCTACCAACAGCCTCCAAGATGCTCAGGAACTCCCTTGTGTGGATGGAATTCTACCAGAATTATGATGGATAGCGCTATCGATCCTTGGCCAAAGCCATGTTTAATAGGAGCAAGTCCTTTGCAGAACGTCTATGTGCATATCACGGACCCTCTGGCTAGTTAACCTGAGTCTTAGACTCTTCAGCAACAATGAGAGAAGTCCTACCGTCCTCTATATTCTAGAGGTGAGGGAACGGAGTTCAGGTGCTGTGCTGCCTAGTTTTATGTCAACTGTCACAAGCTAGAGTCGTCAGAGAGGAGGGGACCTCAGTTGAGAAAATGCCTCCATAAATGGGACTGTAGGCAAACCTGTAGACCATTTTCTTAATTAATGATTGAAGAGAGAGGGTCCAGCCTATTGTGGGTGGCACCCCTGGGCTGGTGGTCCTGTGTTCTACAAGAGAGCAAGCTGAGCAAGCCAGGAGAACAAGCCAGGAAGCAATACCCTTGATGGTCTCTGCAGCAGCTCCTGCCCTGTTTGAGTTCCTGCCTTGGCTTCCTCCAACAATGGATTACAGTGAGGAAGTGTGAGCCAAGTAAACTCTTCCCCCACACACGCCCCGCAGCTTGCTTTTGGGTCACAGTGTTTCATCACAGCAATAGAAACCTTGACCAGGACAGGTGACACTAAGTTACTTGTCCAAGTACACATAGTTAATTATTAGCTGAAATTAGATTCCAATTTAATCTGGTTCCAGAAGAATCCATGATTCTCACTGTCTTGCTTTGCACTTGGTGGTGGCAAAGAAAGAGGCAGAGATTCTTAATTAACATAGAACTCATTTGAAATTCTAACAGGAAAAATGGCTCCTTTAAGGGTTTCCCCTTTTCCTGGGAGGACATTGAGGGTTTTGGAGAACAGAGTGTTCAGTTACAGGGCAGTGACAGAGTCTCATGGCGTGACCTCATCTCCACAGCACTTAGCCTCCCCTCTTCTCAACTCTTCATCTCTATGAAGGGCAAGCGAAACAGCAGCCTACCCTGCCAGAGGAATCCTTCAACCTCTGGCCATGGTGCTTTGCCGAGAATCCCACGTGTTCACCCATGACTCGGGCAGAGAGGAAGCCCTGCTGGTAGGGAAGGGTGCTTCCCCCTCTCCTCCAAGTGGCCCAGGCTCATTCTAACTCTGCAGCACATTGGCCTTGCCGTTTTTGTTTCCCGTGGTAAACAACAGACCGGATCACAGAAGGAAGGCCTGTAGGGATGAGCTGCCAGGCCTGACCACCATGGTAGGCTGCAGGTGCTCGAGAAGGCTGGCCAATGGTGGAGTCTTCTTAGAATCAGTCTGACAAGTTGCTGCTGGCCCGAATCTAGAATCTCATCCCCTCTCCTCGGACCCTTGGGTCACCAAAAGGAAATGTATTTAATTTTGAAATCCCCCCTAGAGCCAAAAGGAATTCCAGCAAAGCAGCCATAAACACTGAAAAAAAAAAAGTCTTGTCTGATTTAGGAAAACATTCCATTGGATTTAAAACGAAATATCCTGTGACTAATCTCATGTAAAACTTGGGAACAGGACTAACTGTTGGGTTCGGTGGTGGGGAGGGGACTGAAGACAGACTAACCCCTAACCCCTTCCCGCCACCACCTTGTGCACAGTACTAAATCAGCTGGGGCCGAGTCTCCAAACAAGGATTTAGAATAGTTTGCTGTTTGATCCTCAAGACCCCCCTTTTCTCAATTTGTCATTGATTTCCCATCAAGAGAGTTTGTGCAACCGAATCCCTCATGCAGTCCTGGCGCTTTGGGAGCCAGTAAATAAAACCCAAATGTTAATTCTTATGAGCGCAGCATTGCCTGCCAAGAAATGAACAATGCATGGTGGGAGAAACAGCATCATGTGTGCTGGGGGCGGGGGTTGGGGGTGAACCAGTGGGGAAGAGTTGGGGAGCAGGGGGGAGAGCCAATGAGGCAAAGGAAGAAAGGAAGATGAAACAGGAAGAGGGGGTGGAATTAACTTAGTACACATCCCATCCCGTAACATAGAATCTAGTGTGGGAACAGTCAGGTAAGGAGGGATTGTCAAGTCCCCCGCGGTGGCTCTGCAGGGAGGATGGTCCACGCACACTGGCTCAGTCTTCACAGCAAGGCAGTCACTCTGCTCTGTTACAGATGAGGAAACTCAAGCTCAGAGAAGCTAAGAGATTCTCCCCCCGTGGGTGAGAAGGATGAGGATCATGCTTGCTGCGGTTTAAATGCATCCTCCCCCCGTGGGTGAGAAGGATGAGGAGCATGCTTGCTG
>NC_022015.1:83494518-83525894 GCF_000317375.1 Microtus ochrogaster
GAAGGATGAGGATCATGCTTGCTGTGGTTTAAATGCATCCTCCCCCCATGGGTGAGAAGGATGAGGATCATGCTTGCTGTGGTTTAAATGCATCCCCAAGAGCTCACTCAGTCTTTGTGTGGCATTGCTGGGACATGGGCTGTAGTGGAACATGTTTGGCTCGTGAGAACAAGACCTGCATAAGTGGATCCGTGTCTCCTCAGTGAGTTCTCAGTCTCAGAGACTGGATCAACCATGAAGAGAGCAGGTCTTTATAAAGTGGAACAGCCCCGGGGTTCTATCTCTCCAAGACACAGCTTGCCCTGGCTTTCCATTAGGAGATGAAACAGCCCAAGACCCTCACCACAAGCTGAGATATTTCTCAGCCTCCAAAACAAGTTTACAAAACAAAACTAAACTAAAAACAAACAAAAAAAAAACACAAAAAACACAAACCCTTCTTTATAAAGTTTCAAGTGATTTGTTTTAGCCACAGAAAATGGATGAAGACTATTCTCCTTATTAGAACGAGACTCAAGCCCAGTAGTCTCCTGCCCCACATGGGAAGGTGAGATGTGGGTAGTGTGTGTGTGTGGGGGGGGTGGAGCTCTGGGTAGACAATGGCACCTCACCCTTGTCTTCGATAGCCTGGGCTGACTGGATTAGCTGACACCAGCTTCTTCTTACCCCCCTCCCCCAGCCAGAATTGGGACAGAGTATCAGAATCTTATTACCCAGGTTAATCTTGCTGCATAGCTAATGATGACCTTGAAATTCTCCTTTCTTCCCAGTGCTGGGATCACAGGTGTGGACCGCCACACCTGGTTTGTGCAGTGCCAAAGACAACACACAGGGCATTGTGCATGCTAGGCAAGCACTGTGTCACCATGTCCAGCTGCACACTGGACACCTACAGGAGGTTCATGCCAAGGGGCAAGAGACACCATTGCTGCACTGGCTAGCACATCAGCTCAGAGAAGACAAGCTTGTTCATGCTTTTTGTCTCCTCTGTCCACTAAAATGACTTGCCTCATATAACAAATACTGAAAGATACAGCAGTATTGACAACTGGCTATTGTGTAACAAGGACAATAAAAATCCCTTCAAATAGAAAAAAGAAAAAGAAGAAATAACTTAAATTCCAACTCTAGGAGATTTGTAAGTAACCCATGATTTCTTTCTAGAAGCTTTTAACCAGCAGCTGATTTGAAGGCACACGGGGACTGTCCATTTAACACAGGCCTGTGCAAAGAAGAAGAAAGAATTCCTAAGCAGGCACCCCATTTCTATTTCTTGAACCCCACTTTATAAGCTAAGACATCTCACTTGTAAGTTTTCCGACCCTCAGTCTCTGGTGAAGGCAAGTAGGTCTTGGAATGCATCCAACAATAGCAGTGTCCTGTCATAAACAAAGCCATGCATCTGTAAACAACGTTGTCATATATGTTAGCCGAGTTGGACTCTGGGAGACCCCATGACATGGGGCAGATATGATGAGTTCCACATTCCATGAAGTAGGAGCTCAGGCTATAAAATGTATATGAACTAGAAGATTGTCCAGTTAAAGAGGGTCACACCAGAAAGCAAATCCACACTGTTTTTATTTTGTATTTGTGTGTGTATATGTATGAGTGTGTAGGGTGTGCATGACCCATCAAATGTGGAGGGCAGAGGACAACCTTGTACATTGGTCTTCACCCTAACCTTTAGGCACTTTTGTCTGAGACAGGGTCTCCCACTGGCCTAGAAGTTTACCCTTAGACTAAGCTAGCTCGCAGCAAGCCATGGGGTTTCTCCTGTCTCCTCCTCCATCCCTGGGTCCTAAGCAAACACCCCTGCACTCAGCTTTTAACGTGGAAGCCTAGACCCTAGTCCTGAGGCTTTACCAGCAAAACCATCTGCCCAGTCTCAAACCTGTATGTTTGATTCCAAAATCTATGGTGCTGTCAGGATAGGCTAACTTTTTTTTTCTTTTTCTTTCTTTTTTTTTTTTTTTAAGATAGAACTAAACATAAACTACCTCACACAAGCTCTTTGGAAAGGAGTGGGCTGCTGTCCTAAAACCAATAGCACTTGGTGCCTCTGAAGCAGAGGAGACCAAGGGAAACAGCTAGGTTTTGATGTCAGCCAAGATTACCTTTAAACCCTAGCTTATTCCCCTACCGATGTGTGTCCAGGCAAATTCCCTAGCTTCTTTGGGCATCGGTCCATTCCCAGACAGGTGTGCAGGTCGAACCACCTTTAGGACATGTGATGGCTGATGGCTGGTGCTAACAACCAAGAGGGACTTGATTTAAGTAAATGTTCATACCAGCAGATACTATCACTTTCTGGACCTAGGACTTAGGGAACTTCTTGATGCCCCAAATGGTAATATTCTGACCCAGGTTGATGCCCTGGTCACTTGAAGTGGGTGGTGCCTGGCTCAGCATCTTTCTGACCCTCTGTCAAACTGCACTCCCTTTCCCATCTCCATGAAGAATGCTTACGACCCAGCCAGACATTTACGGTGATGCTGACTACCCCTGCCACTGCGCCTGGGGCCAAGCTACAGGTGATAATTAGCTCTCAGACAGTAGAAGGACATTAACTCTGGTATCTTGACTCTGTTCCAATTGAGATAATTAAATAAAGTGCCCACAGGTGGATCCCGCTAATGAGGCATTGATTGGGCAGCTGCTGAGCTGAGCTGAGCTGAGCCACACGGAATAGGGAGCACAGATGCTGAAGCCATGGGCTCAGGCCCTGGTGCTATCGGAAAATCCCATTACCTCCTTTTCCTAGCTGTCTCAGGCATGTGAGCATCCTCGGGAGCCCTGCTGGGACAGGGACCCGTGCTGCAAGCCCAGCTTTGCCGCTGAATGCATACCCTTGGCCAAACACCTTCACTCTCCTGGTTCAGTTGGCCCAAGCATAGACAGACAGAAGCAGTTCTGTGCAGAATTCACAAAACTGGAACAAGTGCTTGGGACAATTGAATCCAGTCTCCTTGTCTCCCCTTCCCCTTGGTCTGCCACTGCTAATTTCTGCTTCTTCCGCCTTGCCCCTCCCTTCGCTATCAACAGGCTCTTTCCTCTGCTGCCCTTCCTAACGCAAAGCCCACCCATTGCCTGTTCATGATGAGACAGGGGCCAGGAAAGGCCTTACCACCAGAAGACTTGACAGTTCCACCCTATGGGAAGGACACTGATTGGCTCAGAGTAGGTTCAAGGTTCACCTTGCAAAGCAACCCTGGCTGTGTGCAAAGACGCAGCTCTAACTGACCTATCAGAAAAAGAGGGGGCTAAATCAGTCTTCCATTACAAACCCATCCTAATCCATCTCTGCTGTGATAAGGAGAGTCCTCCTGATGCAGAAGTCTGTATTCCTGGTGTGTGTGTGTGTGTGTGTGTGTGTGTGTGTGTGTGTGTGTGTGTGTGTGTGAGGAAGAACCCAGGATGGGTAGCCATTATTAATAAAAAAAATGCTGCAAAAATATGCTCTCTATATATTTTTTAAATTGCCAAATATCTCACTTATAACAACAAAGACAACAAACCTCACCAAACTCCTGAGAAAATGCTTAGTTTCTCCCCAGCTCCAAGGGACGAGCAGATGCAGGTTCCCTGGAGGCTCGAAAGTGGGGTCTGAAGGGCATTCTGAGGGCCTTAGACGGAGAAGGTGTCCTCTGTCTTTCTCTGTCACTGCTTGCCGTTTCAGTGGTGCTGTATTGGGAGAAATAACTAGGGGAGTGGAGGAGAGACAGAAACCAAGGCTATCTTTGTGTTTCCGGGAAGGGGTGTGGCCAGGTTGAGGAAGCTGTTTCTGCCGGGCCTAGGAAGGATGCCGTGGCTGACCTGCAGCAGTGAGCTTTGGTGGGTGGAAGGCAGGGTACAGCAAGAGCTGAGGACAGGTGTCACTTCATACTCCTGGTGCTGACCTCCAGGGGTGAGGGGGCCAGGAACAGTTTTATTGATTCTTAGAGTCCTCAGGAGTTGGGTATCTCAAGGGGGAGGCATTGGTCATGTTTAATGGGGCTTCCTTTAACATTCCATATGCAGTTATACCCTGTTAAGTATTGCCTTCTAGCCTGCCATAGCACGTAGCTGGGATCGTGCAGTCTTCATTGTGCATTCAACCAGTATTTCCTAAGGATCTTGCTGTCTGTAAGGCTGTGGTGAGTTCTGGGAGTATACAAACAAGACAGGCAGAAGTCAGAGGCCTCCAGATGAGAGACCACCAATGGCATCACATGTGGCAAGCACTAGCCGTAAATTCCAGATGTGTTCACAAGGAGGGCCTAGTGTGACTGAACAAGATGCTAGTAGGCAGTCCCTGTTTAAAAGCAGGATCCCTCTTCTCTTTAGAACTTTTCTGTTACAGGAAATGTAAAAAATAGAGAAAGAAAAGATACAAAAATCTCTCCTACAGCCTGCTGCAACCACCCCATTTCATGCCTCCTTGGAAGCATGTTGCATATTTTGTGACCTGTTTTTTCACTTCAGATTACATGGTGAGCTTCTCCCCAGTCATAAAAATGTAATTTAAAACATCACGTTAGTAACTGGCTCACATAGCATTGCAGAGATGTGCCATCAGCCATTGCGTCATCTCCCTATTGTTTCTGTTCTTAGCAAATCATGTTTGGATACTTCAGCTCCCCTCGTTCCTAAGTCCTGCGTTAGAATCCACCGGATTCTTGGGATGGCTTCCCAGTTAGTCAGTCCACAAACATTCATTTAGCACGTATTGTATGCCAAGCAGATTTGCCTTGGCCTCTTCTAGACCAATCCTGCTGAAAATACATGATGAAATCCTGGGTTTTGTCCCCCTGATCAGGTAGCCTTGGCTGTAACTTGAGCCCTGGGTAGAAGGGAGTACTTGCCTCAGGAAAATCTAAGATTAAGATTCACCCAAGAGGAATCCTATTACTATCACTAGACATGGGTTAGTCTCGCGGTTGGACTTGGCTACCCATTTGCCGTGGCATGCTTCTGAGTCTCCTAGAAGCCCCCAGAAACATAGCTCTCAAGTCTTGGATCACCAGGGAGCCGACAGCTCTGCACTGTCAGGACACCCCTCCGGAGCAGGCATCCTTTAGGAAAATGAGGGGCCTACTGAGAAGTGGCTAGAATTCCATTTGTCCTCCTCTAGTCCTTCTTATCCCCGCTACCCCTGCCCATGTACTGACCCCTGGATGTACTGACATTGGGGCAGCCTGCCAGACCCGACCCCGTTCTGGGCCCCTGAGAGCATCCCACATTCAGGCAGCACCAGGTTGGGGGAGCAGGTGTTCTCTGAGCTGGACCACCTCCAGTTATAAGCACCAACCCATCTGCCTCATATTCATTTCATAGGTGTTTGTGCGGCCGTGCAAGGAACAAAACCAGAACCAGGCTTACATCTTGCACAGTGCAAGCCCATGGCTCTTCCTCCAGTTTCTGTTTCCTCCAAGCTGGCTTCCAGACTACAGAAATCCAAGTCGCCCTCCACTTTCCATCAATATTACATGGTGGTTTCAATCTCATTACTATTGCATTATATGTAGCACATCTGTTACTGGGCAGGAGCCAACTATTTAATTCTATTAGATACATCTATATGGCGAAGTGATAATCTACACCAGGTTTGTGGATCAAGCACTTAATACTTGGCAGCAAGCAGCCAAAGGCTCGATACACGAGCGAGAGAATGTGGGAGGCTACGGCTGAGGGCTGGAGGCGTCCAGAGAGCTCTGCTTCATTCTTCCCCGGGCCGGCATTCCAGTGTGGGAACGGAGTCCATCAACACGCTGTTCCAACATCTGCAAGATATTGCTGGAGAGGGGAAACGTGAGGAGGGGGGAGGGAGAGGGGAAGCGTTTACCTAACCAAAAGCTAACTCTTCCAAGGGGATTCATGTCAGCACAGACTAAATGATGTGAGAGCCTCAGGCACATGTGGTAGCATTTACCCCCCAAGAAATGGACACGGATTCGTGTCTTGTTCAGTAACTTCAGCACGGCCGAAGTGCCTTCTGCATTTTCTCCAAGTTCCTATTTGGCTTCATTTTTGCACAGCAGAAAATGGGGGCAGCTCTCAGCACTGCCAGTGAAAGTAGGCCCTGGGTTGCGTGGACATCTCTGGTCAAGGCCCTTACACAGAGCAATGCAGGCAGGACTGGATGTACCCCCTCCTCTGTAGCCAACCCTGTAAGGCCAGGGAATGGCCGTTCTGTCTACTTTGCCCTCTGTTTGTCTCCTTTTGTCAGGTTTTCTCTCTGAATTTACATCCAGATGGCTGGAGGCAGAGGAACAGAAAGATGACAGGATCGTGGCTGGGTTTAGCTTCCCCTTCAGCCCAGAGGAAGAACCATTTCTGAATTTCGAGTTGATTAGGGAAAGTGGGGAGGGGCGGTGTGAGAAGAAGTCAAGACTCTAAGTAAGATGTTACCCATCTTAAGAGACACCTTTATTTTATGTCACTAAGAAAGCAAACCAGAGAAAGTTGGTTCAGGCTATGATATGCCGTCAATAAAAAGACAATTCCAGTTTCAGAAATGTTAAAATGAGTGTGTGCATGTGTGTATATGCCTATGTATGTGCATGTGTGTGTGCACACATGTACAGTGTGTGCATGTATGCGCATGTGTGTATATATCTGTTTATGTGTATGTGTGTGCAGTGTGTGCATGTATGTGCATGTGTGTATATGCATGTGTGTACGTGCACATGTGTCCATATGTGTAGGGGCATCATCTTGGGCTACCAAGCACCAGGGATCTCTGAACTGTTGGATAATGAACAAGTCATTTACCCTTTCTGTGTCTAAGTTTCCTCATCTGTGAGTGAGGCCAGTGAACTCACTGTCCCCATTTCATGCAGCGGTGGCCAAAGTTAAACCTTCATGAACAGAAACCAACTAAAAGAGAACTTACGTGTTTAGTGTCACTGTGTGACCTTGGAAATGCTGCCTAATTCTGAGCTACAAAGGGCAGATACCAATACTGTCTGTTTAATGTCTGCTCACACTGGCTAAGGTTGTGTGGATAAAGTGAGCTAGTTAAAGGAAGGAGTCATTGTGGCTGGTGTCACAGGGTGACCCGTGACCCGTCCCTCCTCGTCATCCTCTCAGCTAGTCGTGCTACATCCGCAAGCGCTTTCTCAATGAACCCACGGACCATATCAGGTTCCCTTTATTACCAGAAGCTTCGGAGAAGTCCAGGCTCTGTTCCTGCACAGGCACACCACAGACTCTATGTAGACTCTATGTTCTGTTGTTGTTTCTGCTGTATGTGCGTGTGTGTGTGTGTGTGTGTGTGTGTGCGTTGCGTGTGTGTGCGTGTGTGTGCGTGTGTGCATGTGTGTGTGCGCGCACACGTGTGTGTGCGTGCATGTGTGTGTGCGTGTGCACGTGTGTGTGCGTATGTGCGTGTGTGTGTGTGTGCAGTGCTCACCAACAGGTCCATGAGTCCTGGGCACTGAACTCAAGTCCTCTGACAAGGCAAGCGCTTTGCCTACGATGCCCTCTCCGTCCCCACAGTACCTGTTCTGTCACCCCCACCTTCTTTTGCATTTATATGCACAGACTCTCTGATAAACGGAAGGCTTTAGTTTGTAGGGTGCTTTAAGAATCTCTTTGCAGGCAACTTCATAGCATGCTCATGCTGACTTTTCACAGGGGCACCGTCCAGCAGGCGGGATCTGGCAGGTTCCAGCAGGCTGGATCGCTGCTCCCATTAACTGAACAGGTAGACTAAGATCCAAAGAAGTAAATAATATCCCAAACTACTGCTTCTCCCAGAACTGAACCTGGCTGGATATAATGAAGTGACATATCAGATTTCTGCCACTCACGTCAGAACCCTCTCTCCCAGTGATGGGAGATCCTGGGGAAGGATCACACATTCCTGCCTGTTTATATAAGATTTGGCTATGGAACTTCATCTGGCCAGTGAAATAGGAACATTATCCAAGAAGAAGACCTGGGGGCGATGGATAAATTTCCCAATACCTTTTCCCTCTTTTGGAAAGTCAGCAAGCAAAGTCCCACTCTAGGTCTTAGCCAAAAGGCCGAGAAGCTGTTCCATACACAGGCAGTGTCCTTCTCCCGCGGTCCCCTGGGGATGTTATGGAGTGGGATCCTGGTGAGCCCCACCGAGTATGTCACATGAGTAAAAAGCAGGTCTTTGTCATTGTAAGCTATTGAGATTGCGGGGTGTGGTGTTAGCAAAACAGACTTAGCTCATCCCAACATAGTGATGGTACGTACCCTTCCTGCACGAACCTCTGCTCTCTCCCTTCCCTTCAGGGACCACTCGAGAGGAGGAAGATCGAATGGCTACATAGCGACGGCCTCTGTCTCTCACATCAGCATCGTTAGTCCCCTTATCTGACGTTACAGAGCCCTGGATCTGATCCCTGATCCTGAACTGAGGTGGTACCCTGGCCAGTGCCATCAGGATATTAATAAGCAAATGTACTTAGATCCTCCCATCCTCCTCAAGGCTCCTCGGAGTCCTAATGGTTCTGTTTCTGCCTTTCCTTTTCCCAAAGAGGCGCTCTCTGGTCAGACAGAGCTCCTGTGTAGAATCCCCATTCCTCTTGTTCTTCAGCGGTCACCTTCCTAACGCCACACGCACTAATGATAATGGCAGAAAATGATCTCAGGTGAGCAGTGACGCAGGAATTGGAGGCTCCATCTTACATGCATTGGACAATGTCAGGCACACATTACAGAGATACCTACATGCGCGTGTCAAATGGACAGCTTGGGAAACCACTGCAGGGGAATTCCAAAACTGCAAGATTATTGTATACTAGATCCATTTGGCTTCTGCATACTACATTTCTGTGATTTTTACAAAGGCTGGTTACTTTCTCTGCCTCATTTTCTCCACGGAAGAAATAATGAACAAAATATTGTCAGAAGGGACATGGGATGATGTCCTAGTTTCATCACCTGTTGCTGATACTAAAACACTGATTAATGTAACATAGGAGGAAGAGAATTTATCCCAGGCCACAGCTCCAGGCTATGTCCATCATAGCAGAGAGGTCAAGTGTCAGGAACCTTAAGTGACCAGTCACATCCATAATCAATAGCAGAAGGTGAATGCTTACATCCCTGTTTACTTTGTCCACTTTGTATAGTTCAGGATCCCAGCCTAGGGAATGATACCACCAACAGTGGCGTACATACCTAACAGACAGAGGCCAACTTATCTAGACAATTCTCACACAGATTCTCTGTCCAGGAGGTTGCAGACTGTGTACAGTTGACAAACTCACTATCACAGGTGGGGTACAAAGAACCCACCCCCAAACATCCAAGAGATTCAAGTATTTGCTTTGCTTGTGTGGTAACATGGGCTAACATCTAACCTCTCCAGACTTTTCATGCATTATAATAGGCACGTGGGGTTGGAGGGTTTATTAGGATCCTTTCGGTTTTCGCCATTCATGTATCTTGTTATAAAAGAAATCTTGTTCCCTCCAAGATTATACACTTAATCTTCTTTATCCTCAGTACATCCCATGTGACCCTGTTTGGAGACAGAATCTTCTCAGGCGTTGGAAAGAGGTCATTAGTTGGGCTCTAATACAATGGCTGGTGTGCTTGTAGAAAAGGAGGAACTGGGATTCAGAGACAGGTTCACAGAGAACACATCATGTAAGCATGAAGATCGCCACACTCGGGATCTGGACAGACTCTACTTGCATTTCTCAGATAGGACCAATCCCATGCACACCCTGACTTCAGATGTGCAGCCATCAGGAATTTATGGTGACATTTCTACTGTGTGGGCCACTTGCCTTAGGGAACAACAGTTCTAGAAAACCAACACTTGAGGCCCTAGAGCAGTAACAAACCATACCCTTGAGTCAGACACAGTCTGGTAGGTAAATAAAAAAATGGGTTTGGGAGCTAGATGCAATGGGCCACACCTATAATTTTAGCACTCAGGGAACAGAAGTAGCAAAGTTGCCACGAGTTTGAGGCCAGCCTGAACTACACAGTAAGACCCTATTAAAAGCAAACAACAACAACCAAAACCTAAGAAGATTAAAAAGCATGGCTAGAGAGATGGCTCAGCTATTAAGAACACTTGCTATTCTTGAAGGGAACCCAGATTTGATTTCCAGCATCTCGAGCTCACAGCCATCTGTAACTCACTCCAGTTCCAGGGGATCTCACACTTTCTTCTGGTCTCTGTGAACACCAGACATACACATGGTGCAGACATACATGCAGGCAAAACACTCATGCACACAAAATGAAAGCTAATTAATTACTTAATTAAACAAAGAATAACTCCCCCAAAATGGAGCATCAGAGGAAGAAGCATTCTGGGCCAGAGTAAAACAGAAGCAAGAACCTAAAGCTTGCTGCCACTGTGTGTGTTTGAGGGCTGGCGTGTGCTTGATGTGGCTCCAGTGCAGGGCTGGAGAGGTTGGTTACCCACTGTGGTGGAGAGGTAGGTTACACACTGTGGTGGTTGGATGGAGAGGTAGGTTACACACTGTGGGGGAGAGTAGCTTACACACTGTGGTGGAGAGGTAGGTTACACACTGTGGTGGTTGGATGGAGAGGTAGGTTACACACTGTGGTGGTTGGAGTGAGAAACGCCTACAGAGGCTCGTGTATTTGAACACTTGATTTCCAGTTGATGGTGCGATTTGGCGAAGTTATAGAAATTTTAGGGGACACAGCCTTGCTGATGGAAGTACATCTCAGGGGGCAGGCTTTAAGAGTTTGTAGCCTTGACCCACTCCAGTTAGCTTTCTTCTCATGGTCAAAGATGTAATCAGGTTCCAGCTTGCCCTAATTACTTCCTGGCATGCCTTCGTCAGCATCCTGGGCTCTCCTTTTGGAACCATAAGCCAAAGCAAACTCTTCTTCAGGTTGCTTCTTTCAGGTCATGGTGTTCCACCGCAGCAGATTTGAAAAGCACTAATCTAGGTCCACTCTTGATGAATGGCCCTACAGAAGGGTTTTCATGCTGACAGTTAGTAGATGTTCCAGATTCCTAAGGAAGGATTCTGTAGGGAATCTGGAGTTTGTACACAGTCAAAATTTAATACTAACTAATGTACTGGAACAAGGGATCTCAAGTTAGCCCAATAAATCACGAAGTAATAAAAGATTCAAGAATGCTTGACTTCGGTGATGTAGGTACATCTCCCTCCAACCCCTGGCTGAGTTTCCTGAAGGATCTACTTTGTTGGTCAAGTTTCTGGCACCTAGGATCCCTTAGCAGTGGCATTTCAACCATTGTCTGGGAAATGGCTCAGTGGTGCCCAGACGCAGCTGGGGATCAGTCCACCCAGTAACCAGCCTCTTCCAGAGCTGGGAAGCCCAAAATATTGCAGCATCAAGGCCTGGCCTGATGGTTCATGCTTATAATCTTAGTACCTAGGAGGTGGAGGCAGAAGAATCAGGAGTTCAAGGCCAGCCTGAACTACACAGAAAGTTCAACACCAGACTGGCTACATAAAATCTTGTCTCAAAAACAAAATATTGAAGCCTCTGACTGGAATGAGGCAGAGTCTGTCATGAATTTTGTAGCATTGGACTGGCCAAGAAGGACCACAGTCTCCCTCTGACCTCCACATGAGCCCCAGTCACATAACATGTCTTCTCCTGCCTTTTTTACTTTCTGACTGAGTATCCCCATCACTCCAGATGCAGAGGACTGAGTATCAGCCTGGCCTCTGGGCCTCCACACCTACCGCATCATCCAATAGAATCTTCCTCCAGGCAAACAAGCCTCCTGTCTGGAGAACTGACAGCATGTCCCTGGACCCAACTCTGGTGGACACTCTGTCATACAAGACCGGGCAGTGTGTCACCTTTCTGGAAACTGGTTGTCAGACTTCTAGCCAGGGTAATGTCTAGCTAGCTATACCGCCTGGATTGCCAAAAACACCCTCGCCCCAAGTATATCAGAAAGTTTCCTTCCCTGACTCAGAGCCACCATCTTCATTCCACAAGGGCAGCACATGCGGGCCCGTTCCTGATCTCCTGCACATATGTGGGACTGACTGCCTCATTTCAAGGTACCCAGAGGCCCACAGACAAATGGCTCAGAAGCCAGAGGCTCAAGTTACTCCAGAGCTACGCCCTCTCCACTCAAGTGCATTGGAGCAGGTCTTTCCCATCTGTCTGTCTCCTGCTTGCTGGGGAGCTGGTCCAGGGCTCTGGAGCACGGGGCATGGACTTAGAATCCCATGCCAAGTTCATGAGTGACAAGCAGCTAATTTCCAAAGCTGTGCAGCGGATATTTTTTCTTCCCTCAACCCTCTGGGAGAAAAAAAAAAATGATGCAGATGAAATGCCCCAAGGGGGAGCAGCTTGTCGTAACTTACAATTAATCTTGAAAAACCATATGAGTTAAACATTCCAGTCCTGAAGCTGACCAAAACCCAGGAACATGATATGGCTCACTCGCCAGCCCCCTGGCTCTCTCTTCCAGAGCCTTTACAAGAGGCAGCTAGCTTTCTGCTGCCCAGTCGGGCACCTAAGTTGGGACCAACTAAGAAAACAACAGCCTTGGGGTCAGTTTTGGGGGAGAAACCCTTTCAATCAGATAAAAACCAATACTTTTTGTTTTTATAGGTTTTGCTTTTCTGAGGCCTTGGTCCCTACTTTCTTTATGACGGTGTAGTGCTGGGGACCATCTTTCTTCAGGTCACTGTAGTGTTGGAGACCAACTCACCCTTCCCTAGGGCACTGAGAAGATGGAGTCATGGCTGATTGCTGCAAACAGCTCCTGAAGGCAAGGGATGGATCATGGCTGTGGCACATCTTCAAAAGCAGGACATCTCATAAAAAGTATGAAATGATGTCACCTGAAGGGAAATGGACGGACCTGAGGACTGTAACGTTAGACCAAATAAGCTAGAATCAAAAAGACAGACTTCATGATTTCTTTCACACGTGAAGAATTTAGAAGTGTGTAGGATGCCCCCTCTCTGTGAGTGTGTGTGTTTGTGTGTGTTCACGCGCGTGTGAAGTAGAATGGAGGGCCATGTGGGGGAAAGGGAAACAGGAGAGGGTAATCAGGCAGAAAGAAAAAGACAACAACATTTTTCTCAAATGTGTACTCCGTGGCATAAAAGCAGAAGGGGCACCTTTGGTGGGGGGCATCAAGGAGGTGAGATGGGAGTTGAATAGGACCAACGTCCCACATACATGTGTGTATGTATGAATGTGTCATCATGAAATTAATTATTCTGTATGCTAACTAAAAAAATAAGAAAAGCAAAGAGTAAGTTAGCCACACGTCTCCTAAGATGTCCCCTTGCTAGGTGACCAACTCTGAAAATGAATAAGTCAAACCTCTACCCCATGCCAGTCTTCTGTTCTTCATGTCAAAAATGTCACTAATATTGTTTGCCTTACTGCCAAGATATCTTTGGAAAGCAAGGTCACTGAGGACACCCGCCCACCTGTCCACCTGTCTCAGTACCCTCTGGCACTTTCACTGTCCTCTTAATAAATGTGAAATGAGCTAATGTATGGGTTAAGCTGTGCCTGGCACACAGCAAGGGTGACGTAAGTGTCAGTCATTCCTTAAGTGCGTCTCTGATAACCATGGGGCCCCACCTACTGTGCATATGACATCTTCGGCGGAACCAGTTGAGAAGGAAGTTCTTCATCCTGACTGTGACCCCTTACACCCATGTCACCCCAGAAGTAAAATGGAAGCTGTGGACAGGCTATTTTAAGTGAGGAAACCTTAACGTGGTACCCTTGAGTTTCAACTATCACAGTGTTGACTTCTTTCCTTTATTGAGATAGTTCACTATGGAATCCAGGCTGGCCTTGACTTTGCAGGAATGTTCCTGCCTCGGAGCCTCCTAAATGTTTGGATTATAAGTGTAAACCACCATGCCCAGTTTAAAATACACTTTTAGGGCCAGGCATAGTGGTAGATACTAGTAATCCCTGCATTGGGAGGTGAAGGCAAAAGGATCAAAAGTTCAAAGCCTGCCTTGTCTGCATGGAATTTGAGGCTAGCTTGAGTCACATGAGACACTGCCTCAAAAAACAAATAAACAAATGAATGTTGCCCTTAAGGTAACAAATATTAAGGCCAGAGACAATCTGGAATACATTTTTGTCCTTGAACTTTACCCTTCTTAGCATTGAGTGGAAGTACCCCTGTTGCCTGCATTTATTGTTTATTTAGGGTTTATTGTTTGTTTCATTAACGTTCTAAGCCTTTGTTTTCTAGGCCACATCGGAATACTACAGTTCAACATGAGGGTGGTAGTTTGTTTCCTTCTCCTGCTACCCATCAGTGTTTTAAGGAAGGCCTCATTTATAGAGCTGACTTGAGGGTAACCTGCCTAAGAAGCTGTCAGGGGTACCCCAAGGGTGGTGGGAGACGCCATCCTCCCCTAAAGGAAGGGAGGCAGCATATCTGGCACGGCGTGGGAAAGCCTGCCTAGGAGGACTGGGATGTCGTAGAGCAAGGCGCTTATATTAGTAGGCCGGTAGTGACAGCTTCATTCCCAGCTCTGACTTTAATTAGCCTCTTCCACCTGGAATCTCTCGTCTCCATCTGTGTTAATCGGGCATCAGTCTGATGGTCCCTGATTTATGCTCATCAATACTGTTTACAAACATGAAAGCCTACCAACAGTGTTTGAACTCTGGGCACCGCGATCGGTTATCGATGAGGACAGGAGTCTCAGCAGGAGGCGTGTCAATAGCATCGGGTCAATAGTCCACTCGGAAAGATCTAGGCCCTGTTGCCTGGCTGCGGGGAGGGGCGGGCCACTGTTGGCTGAGTCTCCAACTTTCTCACCTTTGCCTTCCCAGCGGTCATCTTCTTTCCCAATTTGGGTGCCCCAGCTAAACCATGTGGTGGGGCCCATCTGTGATACGAAGGGATTCCCTGTTGGGCAATATGAGAAAGACACAATTCCATTTGGAACTAATACTTTTCTCTCTCTCTCTCTCTCTCTCTCTCTCTCTCTCTCTCTCTCTCTCTTTCTTTCTTTTTCTTTTTTTGGGGGGAGGGGGTGACACTTAAGGTCAAGGTGTCCATGAAAGCTCAGTGGAGCTTGTGGCCCCCACCTTTCACTCCTCAAGTCTATGAAGGTCAGAACTGTCACAATCAGAGACAAAGTTGAGCGGTCAGAGCCAACTTGTAGGTGACCTGAGCATCATCTCCAGTAGCAGGGCACGGAACTGGAAGAGGCTCAGACTTCAGAATGGAAGACATCAGGAGGATGGCTCTGAACTCTGGCTGGCTGGACGGACAGACACCAGCACCGGCAGTGTGACTCAACCTCAGTGGAAATCGACTAGAGGCTGCCAGTCTGAGTCACGAGCCACATGCATGCTTGAAGCTCCAAGCTGCTAGTCACCAGTTTTCAAATCTAACCCTGTTTCCACTCTCAGAGCATCGAGCATGGAGCCGGGCAGCTCAACCCTAAAGAGTCTAACTCTGGCCGCCAGGACTTCAGGAAGCAAGAATCTGGTTCTTCCCTGGACGTCCTTTGATCTTCTCTGCTTCCCTGACACCTTGGCCCTGTCTACCCCACCCCTTTCATACCAACCTAAGAATGCTGCCCGGCTTCTCTGATATTGGGTTGACTGGCTCTTGGAAGCACAATGAGCTGGAGCTAGGGGCTGGAGTACAGCTTCTCAATGCTCTCCCCAGTGGAATAAAGAACTCAGGTGTGAGTATGACAGCCGTACCCGACCAAGTGTTGTGAGACATGTTCTGTGTATGTGGGGTGTTGGGTGTGAATGCATGCATGTGTGTGTTTGGGTGCACTTGCTTGTGTGTGAGTGTGCATGTGTGCATATCAGGTATGTTTATCTGCCATGTTCTACCTTCCTTGATGTAGGGTCCCTCGGTGAACCTGAGGCTCACTCGTTTAGCTAGACTGGGAGGCCAATGAGTTTCAGGAACTTGCAGGCTTCGCTCTGCACCCAGCCCTCAGCAGGGGGTTTCCCAGGACCCCCTGTGCCTGGCTTTTTACACAGGGGCCAGGGATATGAACATAGTTTTCCCAAGCTTTCTCAGCAAGCACTCTACTGACTGAACCAAGAAGGCAGGCAGTTCTCAGAGACTCCACCAGCTTTAAGTTTCTGGAAGCTTCCTTGAGCTCCCAGGCACTGCATTGGTTATTCTTCAACAGGATGGTATGGACTGCTACCTTCGCCCCTGGGTTTAGAGCTGAGAGGCTCTGGAACCATTTGCTATAAACCAGGCTGATCCTGGTAGATAGTCATCCCTCTTCATCCAACCGGTTAGGTTGCAAACGAGGCCTTTTCCCCACCTCTCTCCTCTGCCATTCCCTTCTTGCTAATTGGCAGGAAGCTAATGAACAAGGCACTGTCTGAGCAGATGTTCCTAGTGGAAAAAAGGCAGAATTGGAGTTTTTCTTGCCTTAAAACATTTCTTTTTGAACACATCAAGAAGAGAGTAGCATGTGAGCAGCCGGAATGAAGAGGCAGCCGCAGCAGAGAGCACAGCGCATACAGAGGAGCCCGGATGCTCGCTTGTGTGCCGTCTCTTTTGTCTTAATTTCCTTGCATCTTTTTTTTCCGTTTCTTTCTTTTTTCCACTCATATTTGGCTGTAGCTCATAATTAGCAGCCAGGCCTCTGGGACCTAATTAACCAATTCAATTAACAAGAGAAGCACACAAGTCACCCTGACATTTGTCAGCCGTTAGTAGGCATGTCAGACTGGCAGCTTCAGCCACCACATTAGTGCTGATTAGCTCACTTGTGACTCACGCCCACTCCGCTGTCCTGGAGGGAAGCCTTTAAGCCACACTGCCCAGAGCTGAGGGGTCAGCAGGTTGCCCTTCACAGGTCGCTAGGAAACTCCTGACCAGATCTCCCTGTGGGCTGCAGGCTCTATACTAATTCCAGCCAAACCGTACCTCTGCTTCTCCTAAGTTCCCATGAAAAGCCAGTTTGGGTAGCTGGAAAAACTTGTCTGTCCAGGGGTGGGATTCTGTAAAGGTTTCTGTATTAGGGGAGAGGGCTTTTAATTTTCATTGCTGTTAAGATTTGAGGCCTGTTGATCCCCAGATCCTCTTCTTGCACTTAGCAGGGTTGACCCCATGGGTACAGCAGGCGGCATCTTCATTCCCATACCGCCTTTGTTTCTGGAGGAGGTTCACTCAAGCGTGCTGTAGGATGCAGCCGTATTTGCCTCTGATCTGCCTTAATTTAACTCCATTTCACCAGAAACCTTGATTTACTACTAAGCAAGGAATCCTAGGTATATAATGATGGTGATGGTGGTAATTATGATGGTGATGGTGGTTACCGTGGTGGTAGTGATAATAATGGTGGTGGTGGTGATGATGATGGTCATGATGATCATGGTGATGGTGATCATGGTGGTGGTGATGATGATGGCAGTGAGGATGGTGGTGGTGGCAGTGGTGATGCTCGGGTGCCTGGGTCAATAGATGGCAAGGAGGTGACAAGGCCCTGAAGCATTAGATTCCTTGTAATATGTCTCCCTGGGGTAGTTCTTTCCCTTTCTCTAAGTCAGTCTCCAAGGAAGTTTCCAAAGCCTTGTTATGCTAGCTTGCAGGAATAACCAAGCATCATTTAGAGATTGTGTGTGAGCTCATGCAGTAGAGTTCTAGCAACACTGCCAGCAGAGGGAAATATTGTTCTCACAGAAGGTCCAATGGGGCATCTGAGGCCTGGGACCAATGCCTCCAGCCCCCTCTTGTCTTTCTATGCCATTCTCTTAAACACTAGTGAAATTAGTCCTGTTGGTTGCAAGATGGTGGCCCCATGATTCCAGCCATCATGACCATATTTGAGTATGGAGGCAAGAAAAATGTCAAATCTCATCTTCCATTTTATTTAAATCAAAGAACAAATAGCTTTCCAGGAAACTCTACCCTCCAGGCACGCACTTCTGATCGACCAGGACTGTACTATGCTGTTGCCTCAACCATAGAGGATGCTGGAAAACCAGGCTTTCTTTGGGTGAGCGCATTACCGTGCTACAAGACCCTTGCATAGAGGTGGTGACACCTGTTTGATCGACCCCACACAGGTACGCAGACAGGTTCTGTCTTTTGCCTCAAATCGCACCGCTGGTCCATGACCGTGCAATGACTTGGCTTCAGATGTGCTCTATTCAAAGAACGCTTTATTCCCCCTCCAGCCCTGCAATGCACAAGCCCTGAGTTCTTCAGTGGCCCCTCTCAAGCCCATTTCAGAGATCCCCAGGCACCAAAATTCCCTACCCCAACTCCCTGAAAACAGTTGGGGGTGAAGACCCCAGAGGACGCTCTTGGTTTTCAGTTTGCCTACGCTGCTTGCTTGATGTCCAGCTGCATGCTAATGGGGCACATGTGGATCTCATTTCCCAGAGTGCTCACCCAAATAAGCCTCCAGAGAAACCTTGCCTGCTCCCCTCTGCCCCTTCCTTTAGCCCCCACCCCCCAAACCATGCATCCACACAGAGTTGACCCATTCAAGCTGGCGAGGTCCTGGGCTGTGCAATTAGACTAGAGGGGAAAACAGACTTGTTTCCAGAGGTGACTCTACCATTTGGAAATCAGACTCCATTAATTGCAGGCCCCTATTGATTCATTACCACAAAATAGCCTGGCTTGCTTGCCTGGGGCATAACCTTTCCCCACAGAGGGAGCCGGACATTCTTTACAGGTAATCTGCAGGGCCCAACAGCAAATCCCTAGAATGGAGACTATTCACGCAGGGACACTATAGCAGGCCCTTATTGTTATGCCCATTGTTCCCTCACAAAGAGCGACGGGCGGGTGGAATCTATTTTAGCTGAGAAGGCGCAACAGAAATCCTTGCTACTGAGCGTTTGATACTGATTATAGAGTCGCATCAGGGAACAGGGCTGAAAGGGGAATGTCATTTTTATTTCTGAACCAGAGAGGAGGCAGCCTCTCCCATGCTCTGGCTCGCCAGGACTTGGGCCTCTAAGTGGGGTGTGAGGATTTTGTGTTGTGTTGTGTTGTATTTTGTTTTTGCTTTTAATGATGTTCAATGGGAATGGGTTTCAGGGGTGACTGAGGGGTAGAAAGCCAGGGGGAAAATAAAAGATATTACAATGTCACATGCCGGCAGCATATGTTACTCCGAGATCATTTGAAAAACACGTTTCCAGGGAACAGAAACTGTGAGCCGTGGATGACAATGAAGGGTGTGGCACCTCCAGGGTTGGCGGTGCTAAGTGGTACCATTTGGTACCCGGAATCCATTGCAGGAAACAAAAACTTGATTCAGCTTTGCCTTGGCCTCTATTCAGGGGGCATTAGAGATGCCACAGCTCCCTGCTCTGGCAGGGTGCACTTCAGAATGGTTCTTCAGAGACCTCTGCCGTGCTACATACCTTAGGGCTGGGGCGAGCCAGACAGGTGACTCAGCAGTTTGTCAGAAATGAGACCAGTGGTTTGATTTTTGTCCAGTCCAATAACAGAGACAAGAGCGCTGAGGGACTGCGCTGGCCCTGGCCCTGCTAATGAGCGTGGGAACCGGAGGACAACACATGGCTCCTCCTCCTACATGGTAATTTCTAGTAGGAAGTGTGGTGCCATCTGAAGACCCAGAGATCAGCTCTTTAGCTTGAGGTGGTGTGTGAGGACCGTGGGAATTGTTAATCCCACCGGCCGAGAGTGAAGATCACTACCCAAATTCTTTGATCAAACTGAGCAACTTCTATTTTCTGTTTGACAGGGCTATCTCCCTAAAGCTGGGTTTAAAAAACATAGCATTGAACCTAGGAGAGGGTAGGGTTTATATAGTCTAAAAACTTTCAAGACTACGGTTTGTTTGTTTGTTCTTAAGTGTTAGGGGATTACCAGAGGAATTTTGGTGACGTAGAAACTTGGTTGACCATTTTAAAATTATTTGGACAAACATCTTATCTTATCAGGATATATTCAAGGTGTGAGTCAAACTCCATAGGGTGGAGAGCATGCCAAATTCCAGAAACAGCTTAAAGCATGGTCAATTTGAGTTTTGCTTCAAATAGAAATGAACTCATTCTAAACTTGTAACAAAATGGCCCCCATCTTTCCACAGAGTCAGGCTTGTCCATCAGAATATGCAAAATACTTAACAACCAGTCTGCATCGGTATGAGGCAGGCAGAGGCATGGAGCAATGAGAATGGGTACCAACCATCTGAACGCTGCCAGGAGGACCGATGAGGCAGCCTGTCCTGCCTGCTCTCCACTTCAGTGGAAGCATCCAGCCATGTGTCAAAGGAAAGAGCCAGCTACAGTTTCCCATTCACCAACTGGAGTAGCAAGAGACTGAACCAGGACAGTAGGCAAGACCATCAGTTGTTTGAGATCATATATTCCACAAGTATCTAGAAGGATGCATGTGAATAAGAACCAGGCACATGAGGAGAGCAAGGGCTATTCATAGGTCACCATCATCCATGCTTGACAAAGACTCGAAGGCAGGCAAGACAGTGAGGAGGAGTTCTCATAGAGAAAGCGTGACTGGGGTGTGCCCTGACTAGAGCTATAAGCTCCCCAGTGGCTGTTGAGTTAGCTGCAAGGGGCAGCCATCAGATTAGTAAAATTCCAGTAGTCGGCTTTCTCTGGTTGTCTTCATTTGTAGGTAGTGACAATATTAGAGATAGCTGTCAGTTACTAATTTATTTCTGGCCTCTTGGACCATCCTTACAGGAGCTATTGTTTAGTGTCCTAGATGTTGTCAATAGAGATGGCAGCTGGGTCCAAGCAAGACTGACTTAGAGTAGACATTCAAAGCAGATGACAATACAGAGTACTTCTCTGGATACTGGAAGTCTTCTTTTTTGCCGGACTCTGGCTTACTGGGTCATTCATTGTAGATAGGAAGTTACTCAGGCTGTGGGTTCAAGTCCTGTTTTTACATATGTGTTGTGTATGTTGGTACATTCAGGCTCTTGGGCATGTGGAGCTTAAAGTTGGTGCTTGACAAACAGCCCTTGGCTTCTCTCTGGTTTGGTCTGGTCCTTCATCCCTTGTCATTTTCTTCCGGAACATGGAGACAGTTCCATCGATTGCTTTGCTGCATCTTCTTCATACCCCAACCCTTCCCTTCAGAATTTACGTATGCATTCTCCTGCCCAAAGTCCCTCAATCTGCACAGCTCTGGGGACTTGACCTGACTGAGGCACTGAAGGAATAAAAAGCTGGGATCCACTGGCCTGGGCTACCTGATGGAGAAGCCACAGCACCCCCGAAGTTAGCGCATATGTGTTTACTGTATACAGTTGAACAGGGAGGTGGGGTCTACAGCTGACTCATGGGTGAAGGGTTTATGATATACAGCTGTCTCCAGGAGGCAGGTTTAGCTTGGTAGGAGCAGTTTCTATAGTGGAGAAGTCTTCAGGTTGTAAACATCCAGGGGAGAAAGCAACAGAGGGCATTTTCTGGACACACCATCAGCATCTTCACATGGACCAGTCAAGGTTTTGCTCTTGAGCCTTGCGTGGTGAAGGCTTTGCTGTTTCCCCTGGGTCTAAGGCACTGGAGGACCTTAACATGGCTGTGTCCCTGTTAAGGGCACACGTTCATGCTGGGTGGTGGTGGTGTACACCTTTAATCCCAGCACTCGGGAGGCAGAAGTAGGCAGATCTCTGTGAGTTTGAGGCCAGCCTGGTCTACAGAGCAAGTTTCAGGGTAGGATCCAAAAAGCTACAGAGAAACCCCATCTTGAAAGAAACAAAAACAAGCAAAGGAAGAGCACACATTCACTCAGGACTTTATTCACTTGGGGCTTCCTCTGTTCCCACCCCGAAGGTCTCTGCCTGGAACGTGCAGTGAACATAAGCTACTTCATACAGCAAAGAGATTGCCGCTTCATTACCACCTACCAGAACAAGAAGGGTTCTTATGTGCACCTCTATCCCTTCTTCTGTCCTGATTCTCCACATAGTCAAGTAGTCGCTTCAAGTGTGGGCAAATTTCGTTTTTTTCTTGGTTTCTGCACCTCCTAAATCTAATTCTTAGGGCTATTATTCCCACCTTGAGGTGAATGGCGCATGCTCAGTGCTATACTTGCTGTCATCCAGCTACACTTGTGTTGCTTACCCCACAGTCAAGACACATCAGTCTCATGGCCACAGGGACCATACCTGTTGTCTTCAACCATGCTCATCTTCTTCTGCCTTTCCCTCCATCGAAATCCCTGGGAACTACTAGTGTTCAACCATGCTCATCTTCTTCTGCCTTTCCCTCCATCGAAATCCCTGGGAACTACTAGTGTGTTCTCCTTCTCACTGATAGATGATAGGCAGACAGACAGATGACAGATAGGTATATAGATAGACGATAGATAGACAGACAAATGAGCGATAGATAGATAGATAGATAGATAGATAGATAGATAGATAGATAGATAGATAGATAGATAGATAGATAGATAGATATTTTCACATCAAGAACACTATTTAAAAGGAGCAACCATATCACATGTAGCTTTCTGAGATGAGCTGTGGTACCTATGCATTGTTTCAAAGGACTCATCTGAGCTGTCTGGCCTATCCATAGGTCATTACTCTGATGAGTAATAGTCCATGACAAATGGACTATGATCCTTTTTTTTTTCTTTTAATCTATTGAAGAGCATCTAGATGTTTTGTAAGTTTGGGATGTTAGGAACAGAGCTGCTGTGGACATGTTCATGTGGTTTTCTATGTGTATATGGTTTCTTTTCTGTGAAGCGTACACTCATGGGGTCACACGTTTACTCCTAGGGAAATGGCTCAGCCCCTTTCCTGACTGATGGCACCACTCCTGCTAGCAAAGAGCAAACAATGTAGCTTGTCCACCTCTCCTGTCCATCTCTCCTCCAGCCCGTAGTGGACAGACACCTCCCTGTGGCTTCCACTTGCACTTCCCATGTGGCTTACGACGCTGACATCTTTTCACATTCTTGGTAGCCATTTGCTGCCCTTTTCTGTGGGAAATGTCTGCTCATATCTTTATCCCATCGCCTACTGGTTCCACATGGTTTTTGTTTGTTTTCTGTTTCAGTTCTTTGTGGGTGGTTGCGGTGGCATGGGACTTGAGAACTGCTGATAAAGCTCATTCTAGACAATCATCCTTCACCACACATGTGGCTTGGGGCTGATTTTCTCACAAGTAAGCTTCGAAGAGCTCTCTAGGCTACGTGTAACCCCTTCTTCAAGCCCTACTCCCCAGACATTAGCTTTCTGCTACTGTGATAAATCCCCATGGCCAGAGGCAACACGAGGCAGAGAGCTTATCCTGGCTCACGGTTACATTGGGACCAGGGTCCAGCATAGCAGTCGGCATAGTGAGTGGCATGTATGGTGACAGGAACAGAAGAGGGGAGGTCACGTTTTTAACAACAACCAGGAAGCAGAGAGAAACCATGAAGTGCGGTGAGGCTTCCTCCAACAAGACTGCTCCTCCAGATAACACTGGGGACCAAGTGTTCAAATGCCCCACCACTCCTCTGCTTACATTTCTCCACAGAACCTTTCCTGTCTTTAGGGGAGAAGATAGCCTTGGTTTAGAAAGCAAACAAACACCATCTACCTATCTACAAATCTAACCTGGATATGAGTCGTTCAAAGTGGTTAAATAAGCCCAGTGGCCACTTGGAGGGGCTCTTTGAAGACAATTTTATTTCCCTTCCCTGCCTGCAAGGGCGAGCTGTTCAGACTTGCTTTGCCCATTTAAAATAGCCAGATGAATCACACCATACAGGAGAAACACTCCGAGTTCCAGATCTCCAGGGTCTAGGATGGAAACTGGGTTGTGATTACTGCCGAGGGTGAATTTAGGAAGCATAGAACCCCATTAGCCTAACTCCCAGGAAGGAGACGCTCAAAGAAAGACTTTGCATACACAGATATCTCCTGAAGTACTCTTTATAGGGTTGGCATCCAGCCTTGTCCATGTTTCTAGAATGGATCATTGGGCCAGGCCTGTGGCGGGTGCTTGAATAGAAAGATGGGCAAAGGAAGCCTGACCCCACGTTCATGGGGAGTGTGCTTTCCCAGCTATGACCACCAAGTCCCCTTTCTCCTTTTCTCTGCCCCCCACTTATCCACAGCTCAAGGGCGCTCTTGACAAAGCCTTGTAGTTGTCATTATCCATCCCAGAGATGCTGACTTCACTGGATCCCTGAATCTCTAGGGTGTCTGCTGAGAAGTGGGGTGACTCCCCCTCCATCAGGTATAGAGCTCATTTATCCGTGCTCAAGTAGAACCCTGCTTGTGCCCAGATGCCACAGCCAGCACAGCCATGAGTGTCACAGGGACCTGGAGTAGTGCATGGGGTGGGGATGAGGGAGGAGATAGATAGAGAACAAGACCTGAGTCAACTTCAGGGATGAACAATTTTCATTTTCCCCACTGCTACTTATATATTGTTTGGATAACTATTAAAGATGGGTACTTCAATCACAGAACCCAAAACCCTTCCATGAAGGCTCCTGGAACTCAGCACCATGCTCTCCCTGCCCTTGACGCCTCCTCTCTGAAACAACGGCCCATTATACCCAGACACTCAAGTCCAGTTGCCCTTCTCTCCAGCAGCGCCGGTGAAGGAAACCAGAAGGTGATAGAACATTTTTGGAAAGGCTTTGGAGGCTTGGCTGAGTACAGAGGGAAAATGAGAGGGCAAAGCTGTCTTTAGCTTTGGGGAAGGCACACAGCTGAAAGATGGGGAGTAAAAGAGGCTGTTCTCATGTTAAAGACGGGACTTGTAGGAAAATGCAAACTGGGAAAGCCTTCAGGCAGGAAAAGATCAGCAAGCCCTCGGGGTAGTCTTTAGAGTCCAACACTAGGGTTCCATCAGCTGGACAAGGCACGTTGAGCCTTGTGTCTCCAGGGACTAAAGTTGCCGCCAATACAACAGACCACACCTTCTATCACCATGAAAGCCCACTTGAAGGCATCACTATGGGCTGATCCAAATGTACTTTCTCTTAATATACTTCCTAAAACTCCTTCAAATAGGTCTCATTGGTTCTCCTGGGGTCTTTGAGAACTGCAGACGCAAGCATGCTCATGAGCGAGACAACTCCGGCAGCAAAGCAAAGCTCCTATGTGGAAGAACTCTGCTCTCTTCCTCTCTGCCTGTCTATGGCCTTCTAGCTGATACAAGTGAGGACTGCTCTGAGCGTCTCAAACCAAGCCCAAGACTTTGAGCACTGATGATTACACACAACAGTTTCAGACGAAAGTTTAGATAAGTATTCCAAAATTGGAGGAAAAAAAATCAACCCTGACTCTGGTCTCTGACATTTTGGATGAAGGATGCTCAGCTATGTTTGATAGATAAATGTGCTTTGAATGGAAAAGAAAGTTCTCTTCTTGACCAGGGTTATGGAACCAGTCATTACCAGGACTGCTATTAACTGTGCCCTCAGAAACTGCACATAGCAAAACAGATTTTGTGATCAAATAAAATTTGGTCCTGGAAAGACAGCTGCTAAAGGCTAAAAAGCTGTAGCTCAAAACATGTTTAACTTTTTTCTAACTCTACAGTTTTGAAAAATGATGAGCACAGAGCCCTGTATTTCGTGGAACAAAAGCTTCAGTGTTCACAGCCCCATATACCATAGAACAGAATCTAGGAACCTGAGTTAGTAAGCAGGGACACTCTCTGCTTCCTATTGATTTTTAATTTCATAAAAAGTCAAAAAGAAGAAGAACATCACTAAACTAAGAAGTGTAGATGGAAGTCTCTGTCCCATCCGATCCTTCAACCATTCTGTCCCAAATAAACATACAGAGGCTCATATTAATTAATTATAAACTGTTTGGCCTATTAGCTCAAGCTTATTACTAACTAGCTCCTACAACTTAAATTCACCCATAACTCTTGTCTATATTTAGTCACGTGGTTTGGTACCATTTTTTCAGTGAGGAATTCTCATCTTACCTTCTCTGTGTCTGGCTGGTGACTGCATCTCTGCCTTTCCTCTTCCCAGAATTCTCCTAGTCTGGTTGTCCCACCTATACTTCCTGCCAGGCTATTGGCCAATCAGTGTTTTATTAAACCAATACTAGTGACAAATCTTTACAGTGTCCAAGAACGTTATCCCACAACATTTCCCCCTTTTTCTTTACAAAACAAGAACCCTGAATCTAATCACCTTTGTTTAGCTCCTTTCCTGACTATTATCCATAATAAATTGCAACCAACACTTTAAATAAAGACAAACATCCATAATCATGTTATTGGGAATGTGGACGTAATTTTCTAGGTTACTTCCTTGACTGGGGCATTGATAATCTTGTGGGGACCCAAAGAAATTTTAGCATTATGGTCAAGTCCTGCCTGGAACATTCTGTGAGCCTGGATTATCTCAGCCAGGAGTCTTGAAGCTGTTCTGGATGTAGAACTCAGAGGAAACTGCAACAGAGGTGCTCTGAAACATTGGGTCGTCTGGGTCATCTGTTCCTGTCCAAGATTTTTCAGGGGGTCTTCCTTGACCAAACCTTTTTTTTTCTTAACCCAGAATGAATCCACAGCTTCTTATTTTCTGTGGAAACAAAAACAAACCTCTTCTCTAAAGTAACATATTTTTTGACTTAAATTTTGAACTTAAGGCATTTTCAAATATAAAGGTTAGATTAATCCAGGAACATTTACAATCAAATGTCTTTTAGCAGTTATTGCTCTTTCCTCAGCAGTCAAACAATCCAAAGACAACACAATAACATAACAACATATTCAGATTTTCTGTGTATTTTCCATCTTTACATGGCTTTTTTTTAAAAAAAAAAAACAGATTATCTGCTTGGTTTAAAGTTGTCTTAGCCTGCTTTCCATTGCTGCGACTCAGTACTCGAGTCTGAATCACTCGTAAGTTATGAGGAGCTGTATTTGGTTCACAGTTCTGGCAGCTGGAATCTCAGGGTCATGTGAAATAATCTTTGTTTCTAACCAAAAATTATTTATTTTATCATATGTGTTTGAGTGACTTGCCTGTGTGTATGCATGCACACCACATGAATGCTGGTGCCCTCCAAGGTCAGAAGAGGGTGTAGAATCCCTGGGAAAGGGAGTTAAAGATGGTTGCGATCCTCTAGATGGGGCACAAACTTCTTAGATTTCATGACAGGGAAAAAGTGAAGGACAGGTAGGCAAGTAAGGAAGAGAGAGGGGAGAAGGGGACTGGACTAACGCAGACCCATCTTGTGCTAACTCAACTACTCTTGTGATAATTGCATTAAACCCATCAAGGTGGCGGGATTCCCATGATCCAACACCTCTCGGTGGCCCTGCCACCTTTCGCTGGCAGAAGGCTGGCAATTAAATCTCTACGAGAGTTTTGGCAGGGACGTTCCATCCCCAAACCACAGCAGCTGCTCGCCACCTTGAACAAGTTCACTGCTTCTCAAAGGGAGGCTCACACAGCAAGAGCAGCCGGAACAAGGTGCCCCTCATCACCTGGAGTTTCCCTCCAAGGTCTCATGAAGTTACTGTTTAAGATTATCAGCTTATCTATTTAAAAACTGAGTGTTGGGTAGGACATCTGGGACTTTAAGGGGCATGCCCACAGTGGAACAAATAAGCCTGTTGCCAAGGGACACAGAGGCTGCTCCAAGCTGGCTCCTGCTCCCCACCCTCTCCCATCCCACCCCCTCCCACCCTAGCCCATATTGTCCCAAAGCATTTGTCCTTAATGGTCAATTCCAGTGTATTTCAGGGGAAATTTAACACATATGGTTTTGATTCATTTACACTTAACTCATCAAAACACTTTTTTTTTCTCTGGGAGTTAGTTGCCATTTGGGAAACATTTTCAGATGTGATAAAAAGCTTTTAAAATGATCAGAAAAGACCTGGAACTCACTTATGAAAACAAGGCAGGCTCAACGTGGAAGCAGACTGAGGGCCAGGCCTGGTTCCGAGATAGACAATGTGAGGTCCCATTTTCCTTCCTTCCTTTTAGAGATGGGCCAGGCTAAAGAGAGAGGGAACTTCGGCAGAGAAGACCCAGCGTGGATGCCTCGAGCTGGGCCCACACCTGCAGGTGGGCGACTTAGGGCAAGCAGAGCACTGTTTCCTTCCGCGGCCTTGAGTAGAATGCCTCACTTGGTACAGTTGCATTGCCTGGGTCACTTGTTCTTCTGACTTCAATGCTTGTCCGTGGTTCCAGTGGGAGACCCCGAGGACCAATGGTGGGGACAAATGGCAGGCAGGTACTTTCCTGTGGGATGTGTTTCTCTGAGTGTCAAGAAATGGTTGGTACTGTTACCATCGGCAAAGCTCGGCGGCACATACTGGGTCCAAACCTCAGTCCTAAGTCTGGCCAGTTGCTTGATCTTAGGTAAGTTTCTTATGCTCTTCCAGCCTCTCGTGGCAGTGCTTGCAAACTGGCTGTTCTTACTGTTTCAAACAGTCCCTTAATGACCCAGCGAGGCGGTGCTTCTGAAGACGTCACCAATATTACAGGTGAGTAAGCTGAAACCCATGGCGATTATGGGTCCTGTAGTTGGCCAAGGTAATTAGCAGAGGGTGAGTTCAAACTTGGGCCTTTCTGAACCTGGAACAGCAAGTCTCTGGGATTTACTGGGAACGAGGTATGGTATGGTGGCTGGAGATTATTTTCCAGTCGTGTACAGTGGGTCTTTTCTAGAATCTTTCATCTCCGCAGTGTAATACTGAGTGATGCCACAAGCCAGGGGAATCTCAGACAGCGTTTTCAATGTGTTAGCACCCAGTATGCCCATCTGCTCTGAAAATGTTTCACAGGCGCTGGCAGACCTGGAGACAGAAACTCAGGGTCAAGTGACACCCACCTAAAGAAAATTATAAACTCCCACAGTGGAAAGTCCATCCGTGAGTCTAATTGCTCGGATGTTCTCAGGATTCCCCACAATCCTCTGGCCTGCTTCAGTCTCAGGGGCAGTCCCTGTGGCCACCAGCAATTTTAGGCCGATGGGCAGTGGGTTTAGACATGTTGGAAGAAAGGGAGAGTGTGGCCAGCATTGCTCCATCAAAACCTCGGGGTTGATTCTCATCTGGCATGACCGAAATAACCCCTACTGCCCTGCTACTACCAAAATCTCACTACTCCAGATGTGGGGTCCATCCTCATAATGGACCCACCTCTGGGGACAATGGGACAGTGGTGTCCATTCAAACCAGAAAGCTGGACACGGTGGACTCCACTGTGGAGACCCAGCAAACCCTCAAGTGCCTCTCGTCAGACTAGGGACAAGCTTAGGTGAGCATTAGAGTCCCTTCTCCTGAAATGTTCATGATAGCATATTTTCTGGGTGTCTCTGGACCCCGCTTCCTATTTTGTAAAATAAGGATGCTAAGATGCATGGCCCAGTTTTTGGGTTCCTTGAGGGTTCCTTGAGATGACATCTAGCAAGGAGTAGCTATCACTCAACACAGGTGTGGTCCTCTTCCATCTTCCCGCCCTCCCTTGAGTGATTCTCTGCCAATGTCCCTGCCCAGCTGGTCAGAAAAACCCTCCTTCAGTGATCTAGAGCCGGGCACTGGTCAGACCATGATGCTCAGAGGACATGGTGTAGCCGCACGGCTAGTTCAACTACATGAACTAGTCCTTCAGGCAGTAGGAAGGAAGAGGAAGGAGTTCTCTGATGAAAGTTGGTTACTAATCAGCCAAATACACATTCTGAAGCCCACCAGGAGGCCCTAGTTAGGACTCCAAATGTAGGTTTAAATCGTTGTAGTTAGCACTGACAATCGAGGCATCTAAATACAATAATAATGATGATGGGTAAGGAGAGAAACTTATTTACATAGTTTATTTGCTTAATGCTCACAACAAGTCTCACATCACAGATAAGTAACTGAGTCTTAAGCCATAAAGGCTGCCTTAGTAGCTTATGTAAACATTGCCCTCTGGTGTTGGGAGGTTGCATAGCAGTAATTAAAACCACACAGCTCTATCTAATCTGGCATATTATAAATCCATACAATTTATTTATTCTTTAATTGCTACAAATATTCCGTACAACATATCAGAGCCCAAACACAAGGGCTCAGCTAGTCGATGATGGGGACTTCTAGAGTCCTTTCCATCACCTGACGAGACACTTTGCAGTAGAGTTCCATGAATTCAGCCTCCAGCCTCCTAGCCTAGATGGAGGTTCCAGGATGAAAGAACTTTGTCTCATTTCCCTGGAGAATCTGGCTCAGAAGATGCCAAATGAAGGCTTATTTGCAAGTGAATATATGAATGGACTCTCCAAGTTAGACACCAAGAAGTGTTTCCATGACTAAACTGCCTGTTAGGTCACAGGGAGAAACTGGTGCTGATGGTGGTGGTTGGAAGACCGGGACTATTGGTCTTGATGCCAGGCACAGTAGATGAAGTCTTCAGTAGCCAGACCAAGACTAGGCTATGCTTTCTAAAGCACTCTAGAGTCCTTTGGTCTCATACAACACCTGGCCAAAAGGCATTTTCTTGGAGAAGTGAAGTCAACCCAACCCAACATCCAAGCAGCCGCTGAGCTGATGTTGTTGAGAGAGCAGAATGTGCATCTTGGAGACCCAGCCCTTCTGCTCTCCTGCAGAGCAGATCTCCTGGTCAGAACTCTTAACAGTGTTCGTTAACACAGGTGGGACAGGTCAGGCCAAGGCAGCCCAGTGCCCGGCAGGCTGGCCCCAGCTCAGAGAGAGCATTCAGAAATGCTGCCATCTTGTGGCACCTTCAGGATGGAGTAAGGTGATCCCCCCGCCCCCCAGCTCCATGGAGCAAACCAACCCTTGGGTCCCCATTCCTCTCGTCTTCCTCCCCCATCTTTTCCTAACTGGACATCAGCAGAATGGAGGAAAATTTATGTGTGAGCGTGATTTAAAATTTTTAAATTTTCTTTCTTGCAAAGAGAGCCCTTTTAAATGCAGAGGGATCTCCCCATAGAGAGCTGTGTCAAATCTGGCAAGGGAAAGTACCTCACATCTGGGACAATGTCCTAGACCCGGCTCAGGGTACAGACAGTAGAAGCCAAGCGTGCCCATCAGACCAGCTGGTCCTGAGCAGGGACTTGAGTCTCTAAGAATTCCAGAGTAGGCATGAGAATTCCTCTCTGCTTCTGAAAGCTATGATCACAAACTATTGATCTGAGCTGATAGGGCCTGTTGATTAGGAAGCCCAGCATGTGGTCCCCCGGTTTCTAGATGGAGTAGGCACTTGACATGCCTAAGGAGACTGCATTGTGACCACAGATCAGAGTAGTCGTCCTTTCTCAGCCTCTCCACGTTGGCAGCATTCCAGGTGACTCCTGGTGTGGTTCAAGGCGACACATCTGCATTGCGATCACAGAGCCACTCACCGGTCTGCCCACCAATTGCTGCTCTGCCTATGGGGGCTGCCTTGGGTAAAACTGTCGAGATGAGAAAATTGAGCTTGGCACCTCCCAGCTCTCCTAGAAGTCATCAGATCTGTGGGGGATCCATCCGGTCTCTGAAGGAAGAGGTTGGTGCGGGGGGGGGGG
>NC_022015.1:83525994-83535750 GCF_000317375.1 Microtus ochrogaster
TGTGTGTGTGTGTGTGTGTGTGAGAGAGAGAGAGAGAGAGAGAGAGAGAGAGAGAGAGAGAGAGAGAGAGAGAGAGATTATGACAGAAAAGGAGAATTGGAAAGCTGGACATGGTTATGTCATTCCTGTCTGCAATCTCAGTGTGAATGAGGCAGGAGCAAGAGGACGGCCACCAGCTGAGGCCAGCCTGGGCTACAGAGTGAGACTGTCTCAAAGAGAGGAAGGGGGAGGCTGGATGTGTTACTAAGGTGAAAGAAAGGAAGTGGGGAGGAAAGGTTGCGGGGAGGGAAAGAGAAAAAGAAAACCAAGTTTGTTCCTGTGGGGTGTGCTGAGCACTAAACAGATAATGAGCAGGTGATCTCAGAGGCAAGAGACAGTTCATCCAAAAGCTTGCTAGCCCACAAACACAGATGTGCACCGTAGAAAAGAGACTGGGAATAAAGAGGAGGGCATCAAACTGCTTGCCTAGCTTCCACCCTGGGGGCTGAGGCAGGCTCCCCTCCCAGAAGGGTGAAGCAGACACTAGGCCTGAAGTTAGAGACCTCCCTGAAGCACACCCCAGGCCTGCTGGGGCCCCAGGGCTCAACAAAGAGAAACAAAATGACTACCATTCCTGAGTGTCACCTTTACAAGGTCAGGGCAGGGACTGCAAACCAACCTGTACTGGAGTTAGTTCTGAAGTTTAGAAAGGCAGTCTGGCCTGAAGCATCAACCTTCACAGGAGCAGGTACTGAGGAGCTACCCCGAGGGAGCTGGCCTGAGCCAGAGACCTCTGTTGGACCTAGTTAGGGACCTCCAAGGGAGTAGGCCCAACCCATAGATATCTGTGGGAACGGGCCTGAGCCAGTGACTTCTACCAGAGCAGGCCCAAGGCAGCAACTTCAGCAGGAGTAGCTCTAAGCGAGCAAAGTCCATGGGAGCAGGCCAGAAAGACCTGTGGTATAACAGAGTGACTCCCAGGAGCACTGAGCCCCCTTCAGGAACACTGCATAACCTCTGGGGTGACTGGAACCTTGGCTCTGACTGCACCATGAGGAGCAACCATCTGAGCCTTGGATCCACTGGCACCTGGAAGACTAATCACCAGAGACACAACCCCAACTACACCAATCAGAAAAGAAAATGAGTAGACAAGGTAAGAACACACTCAACACTACAAAGAGCAACATGACACCAATAAAAATTGGTGACCCTACAACAGCAAGACTTGATCAACCAAATATAGATGATGAAGAGGAAAATGACCTAAAATAACTTTAGAAGAATATTTGAGGCACTTAAAGAGAAAATAAAAAATATTTCTCAAAGAAATGAAGGAAAAGACAAACAAAAAATTGGAAGAAATCAACAAATCTCTTAAAGAAAACCAAGAAAAAGCAACCAAACAGAAACTATTCAAGACTTGAAAACTGAAATAGAGACAATTAAAGAAAACAGAAAACGGGAATTTAAAAAAATGGAAATTATGAGAAAATGATGAGGAACCACAAATGCAAGCATAAACAGTAGAATATAAGAGATTAAAGAGAGAATCTCAGGAGCTGAAGGTACAATAGAGAAAATAGACTCATTGGTCAAAGAAAACATTAAATCTAAAAAACTCTTAACACAAAATATCCAGGAAATATGGGACACAATCAAAAGACCAAAACTAAGAATGATAAGCATAGAAGAAGAAGAAAAAGCCCAACTCCAAAGCACAGAAAATATATTCAACAAAATCATAGAAGAAAACCTTTCCAACCTAAAGACAGATATACATATGAAGATACAAAAAGCTTACAGAACACTAAATAAACTGAGTCAAAAAAAGTCCTTTCACCACATAATAATCAAAACACTAAACATACAGAATAAAGAAAGAATATTAAGAGCTACAAAAAAAGCCAAATAACATATAAAGGCAGACCTTTATCAGAATTACACCTGACTTCTCAATGGAAACAATGAAAGCCAGGAGGTCCTGGTTACGCAGATGTTAAGAGACTACTGATGCACGCCCAGACTACTATACCCAGAAAAACTTTCAATCGCTATAGTCAGAAAAAGCAAGATATTTCATTACAGAACAATACCTAGCCACAAATCCAGCCCTACACAAAATACTAGAAGGAAAACTCCAACCCAAGGAAATTGGCTACGTCAACAAAAACACAGACAATTGATGATCTCACAGCAGTAAATCCCAAAGAAGGGGAAAACACACAAAATAACATAACCAACAACAACAACAAAAAATAACAGGAACTAGCATTCATTAGCAATCATTATATCCTTTATAGATGGACTCAACTTACCTATAAAAAGACACAGGCTAAGAGATTGGATACAAAAACAGAATCCATCACTCTGCTGCATACAAGAAACACACTTCAACCTCAAAAACAGACATTGCCTCAGAATAAAGGGTTGGAAAAAAATTTTCCAATCAAATAGACCTTAGAAAAAAGCTGGTGTAGATACCCTAATATCTAATAAAATAAATTTCACACTAAAATCAATCAAACAAGACAAAGAAGGAAATTTCATATTAGTCATAGGAAAAATTCATCAAGAGGAAATCTCAATACTGAACATCTATGCTACAAATACAAGGGCATCCTCATATGTAAAAGAAATACTTCTAAAGCTTAAAGTATACAATAAACCCCACACACTAATAGTGGGAGACTTCAACTCTCCACTCTCACCACTGGACAGGTCAGTCAGACATAATATTAACAGAGAAATAGGGAACTAACAGATGTCATGACTCAAATGGACTTAGCAGACATCGATAGAATATTTCATCCAAACATAAAAGAATATACCTTCTTCTCAGCATCTCATGGAACCTTCTCAAAAATTGACCACTTACTTGGTAACAAAGCACACACAAAAAATAACCTGGAATTAGCCCCATGTATCTTACTGGATCACCATGGATTAAAATTAAAATTTAACAGCAACACTAATTCCAGAAATCCCACAAACACATGGAAATTAAACAATGCTCACCTTACTTAAGAAATAAAGGGAGAAATTAAAAACTTCCTAAAATTCAATGAAAATGATGACACAACATACCCAAATTTATGGGACACAATGAAAGCTGTGTTAAGAGGAAAGTTCATAGTACTAAATGCCTACATAAAGAAGCTAGAAAAATTCCACACTAGTGAGTTAGCAGAACACCTGAAAACTCTAAATCAAAAAGAAGCAAACTCACCCAGGAGGACTAGACAGCAGGAAATAATCAAATTGAGAGCTGAAATCAATGGAATAGAAACAAAGAATCAATGAGACAAAGAGTTGGTTCTTTGAGAAAATCAACAAAATACACAAACCTTTATCTAAACTAACCAAAAAACAGAGAGAGAAAATACAAATTAAAAAATCAGAAATGAAAAGGGGAACATAGCAGCAGACATGGAGGAAATCCAGAGAATCATTAGGTCATATTTTGAAAATCAGTATTTCACAAAATTGGAAAAATTAAAGGAAATGAACAATTTTCTGGATAAATATCACTTGCCAAAATTAAATCAAGACCAGATAAGCAAATTAAATAGACCTATAACTGATAAAGAAATAGAAATAGTCATCAAAAGTCTCCCAACAAAAAGAAGCTCAGGACCAGATAGTTTTAGTGTAGAATTCTACAATATTTTCAAAGACGAACTAATACCAATAGTCCTCAAATTGTTCCACATATTAGAAACAGACAGAACATTGCCAAACTCTTTTTATGAGGCTACAATTACCCTGATATCCAAACCACAAAAAGACTAAGTAAGAGAATTATAGACCAATCTCACTCACAAACATTGATGCAAAAATACTCAATAAAATACTGGCAAACCAAATCCAAGAACACATCAGAAAAATCATCCACCATGATCAAGTTGGCTTCATCCCACAGATGCACAGATGGCTCAATATACAAAAATCTGTCAGTGTGATCCACCATATAAACAAACTGAAAAAAAACCCCCACATGATCATCTCATTAGATGCTGAAAAGGCCTTCAACAAAATACAACATCCCTTCATGATAAAGGTCTTAGAGAGAGCAGGGATAAAAGGAACATACCTAAACATAATAAAGGCAATATGCAGCAAGCCAACAGCCAACATCAAACTAAATGGGGAGAAACTCAAAGTGATCCCACTGAAATCAGGAACAAAACAAGGTTTCCACTCTCTCCATATCTATTCAATATAGTTCTTGAGGTCCTAGCTAGAGCAATAAGACAACAAAAGGAGATCAAGGGGATACAAATCAGAAAAGAAGTCAAGCTCTCACTATTTGCTGATGATATGATAGTTTACATAAGCGACCCCCAAAATTCTACCAAGGAACTTCTACAACTTATAAACACTTTCAGTAATATAGCAGGATACAAGATTAACTAAAGAAATCAGTAACCATCCTTTACACAGATGATAAATGGACTGAGAAAGAAATCAGAAAACATCACCCTTCACTATAGCCACAAACAGCATAAAATATCTCAGAGTAACTCTAACCAAACAAGTAGAAGATCTGTATGACAAGAACTTTAAATCTTTGAAGAAAGAAATTGAAGAAGACACCAGAGGGATCTCCCATGCTCTTGGGAAGGTAGAATTAACATAGTAAAAATGACAATCTTGCCAAAAGCAATCTACCAATTCAATGCAATGGCCATCAAAATCCCAGCAAAATTCTTCACAGACCTCGAAAGAACAGTACTCAACTTCATATGGAAAACCAAAAAAACCTATCATAGCTGAAACAACCCATACAATTAAGGAACTTCTGGAAGCATCACAATCCCTGGTTTCAAGCTCCACTACACAGCTACAGTACTGAAAACAGCCTGGTATTTGCATAAAAACAGACAGGACCAATGGAACCAAATCAAGACCCAGATACCAACCCACACACCTACAAAAACCTGATTTTCGACCAAAAAAAGCAAAAAATATAAAATGGAAAAACGAAAGCATTTTTAACAAATGGTGCTGGCATAACTGGATATCAACATGTAGAAGAATGAATATAGATCCATATCTATCACCATGCATAAAACTCAAGTCCAAATGGATCAAAGACCTCATCATAAAGCCAGCCACACTGAACCTCACAGAGTAGAAAGTGGGAAGCAAACTTGAACGCATTGACACAGGACACCACTTCCTAAATATAACCCCAGTAGCACAGACACTGAGAGAAACAATTATTAAATGGGACCTCCTGAAACTGAGAAGTTTCTGTAAAGCAAAGGACATGATCAACAAGACAAAACGGCCGCCCACAGAATGGGAAAATTTTTATCAACCCCACATTGGACAGAGGGCTGACCTCCAAAATATATAAAGAACTCAAGAAATTGGTCATCAGAAGAACAAATAATCCAATAAAATAATGGTGTACATATCTCAACAGAGAACTCTCAACAGTGGAATCTAAAATGGCTCAAAGACACTAAAGGAAATGCTCAGCATCCTTAGCCATCAGAGAAATGCAAATCAAAGCAGCTCTGAGATTCCATCTTTCACTTGTAAGAACAGCCAAGATAAAAAAAAAAACACTGATGACAACTTATACTGGAGAGGTTGTGGAGAAAAGGAAACACTTCTGCATTGCTGGTGGGTATGCAAGCTGGTACAACCCCTTTGGATATCAATATGGCGATTTCTCAGAAAATTAGGAAACAACCTTCCTCAAGATCCAGCAATATCAATTGTGCTACAAGGACATGTGCTCAACTATGTTCATAGCAGCATTGTTTGTCATTGCCAGAACCTGAAAACAACCTAAATGCTCCTGGACCAAAAAAAATGGATAAGGAAAATGTGGTATATTTACACAATGGAGTACTACACGGCCAAAAAAAATATTGACATCTTGAAATTTGTGGGCAAATGGATGGATCTAGAAAATATCATATTGAGTGAGGTAACCCAGACCCAGAAAGACAAATATCATATGTACTCACTCATAAGTGGCTTTTAGACATAAAGCAAAGAAAAACCAGCCTGCCATTCACATTCTTAGAGAACTTAGACAATGAAGAGGCCTCTAAGAAAGACATACATAGATCTAATGTACATGGGAAGTAGAAAAAGATAAGATCTCCTGAGTAAATTGGGAGCATGGGGAGCATGGGAGAGGGTAGAAGGGGAAGAGAGAAGAAGGGAGGGGAGCAGAGAAAAATATATATAGCTCAATAAAAACAATTTTAAAAGGAAATATCTTCTGTGTTTTTCCCCTCCCCATAGCCCCAGGAAGAGCACTACACATAGAACTTTCGTCAAAGCAGTCTGTGGAGACACAGAACACCCTTATGGAGAGAGAGAAAGAAGCAGGCTGGTACTCAAGGGTGGGTGTGAGCAGAAAGAGTAACCTTTGTCAGTCATAGCTCCTCCGGGAGGGTGGGGATTTCAGTTCCATCCTAGGATGTGTTGTTTAAGCCTCCTGGTTAGATCTGAGCATTGAGTTTGAGCAGAAATGACCTGTGCACCCCTCAAGCTAGCTTAGACTTCTGAAGCTCTCTCCCTTCTAGATTTGAAGTCTAGATTATTTGATATAATGGTAGTGCCATCAGCCTCACTGGCTCTATAGCCACCACTATTAGATTCCCAGTACAAACATGGGATGGACTTAAAATAAGTCCATGAATAAAAACAAATAAGAATGGGTGTTTGCTATGGTATGTCTCTGCAATGTGAGGGCTGTTTGTTACCGCAGCCCAGCTTAGTCGGTGCTGACTGGTAAGATGAGTGAGTCTGGCTAGCAAAGGACGTGTGGCTTGAACCAGTCACCTCCCTTCTCTCTACTTCCCTTCACAACATGCTCCCGGGCAGGCAAGAAGAAGAGCTGCAGAGGAGCTACTGGTGAGGAGCGCCCAGGAGTTTGTAGAAAGGCCAGGAGACTGTCCTGCTTCCTTTAGCAACTCAAGGAAGAGAGAGAAGAGGGGACTTTTCTAAAGCACTTCTGTGAGAAGCTTGACTCCTCCCTATCCCCAGATTTCACATCATTCCCCCAAACCCACCCACCCAACTCAGCGCCTAGCTTACACATTGACTTACACATTCTTGGTATGTGGTTTTTATCTCTGGAAGTTCATCAAAATCCAAGTTCAGTTTTTTATTTTATTTTTTTTATAACTAAAAACTTACTTGCACGTCTTAAAACGCACTCAATTTCCACATGATTTAGATTCACCCAAGTGACCCAAGTCTATGCTGACAACTTTGTACAGAGAAAAATGACATTCTCCAAGATGTGATGTGATCTGAGGAATTTTGCACACACATACACATATGTGTATAGAGGTATACTTTCTGCACAGAGTTTGAGTTTCTCAACAAGGGAGAAAATGTATCTCAATTTACAGCGTTAAGCCACATTAGTCTAGAAACATTAATCTTATTTTCCCATCTATACAAAGGTGACTGACTTAAACGTGAAAGGTCTTGTCTATGTAAGTTAAAGAAATAGTAAAATACTGTCTGCATAATAGGAAAGGAGAAAAAGAAGGAAAATCTGTTACACCTGAATGCCCATTAGCTAAAGATAGCATCACCGAGCTCAACAACCTCAGGTTTATGTGAGGAAAAATAGACGCAGATATATTCTATGACTCACGTCAATGACACAGACAGGACAGTCAGTGGAAAACCCGGACAAAACCTACTCCCCAAATTCCCTAATGTTCTTTTGTTTGGTTTTGCTTTTGCAGAAGGACTTACACAGTCCAGACGGCCACCGACTTGCTGCGGAGCCGAGGATCACCATGAATGTTCTTGGTGCTCCTGCCTCTACCTTCCAAGTACTACAACTACAGACTGTATCAACATTCAGTTCATGTGGTGCCAGGGCTTGAACCAAGGGCTTTGTGCATGTGGGGCAGGTGCTCTACCAGCTGAGCTACATCCCAGCCCTCCTAACACTGCTTGAATGAATGGTAGTTTGTAGGGTCCTGAAATGGCAGCGTCAGCACATCTGGGGTAAGGGCCAGTAGTGTACAAGTTTAAAGGTTCCCAGGAAGCCTGCCTTGGAAATTTCTGAGGCAGCAGAATGATGAATGTGAGGCCAGTAAGGCCTGTATACTGAGTTGCAAGCTAGCCTGGAGTAGATGGTGAGTCTTTGTCTGAAATCAACTAGTCAGTCCATTTCCCCACCGCAGAGAGCCTGGGGCTGTGTGAGCAAGCCTTCAGCCAGAGTCTGTGAGACAGCTCAGGAGTGTTGTTGCAGCTGCAACTTAGTTCGAAGTGGAGAGTAACAGCCACAAAGCTGCAGGCTGTTTCCTAAGAGGGCCTGGAGTAAGGGCCTTTGTCCTCTGGAGATTGGAGGGAAGAGATCTGCCCTGGACCACTATCACAGCGTGTTCAGGGCAGAGGCTTGTGTTCATGCCATATTAAACTGATCTTACCAGTCCGTGCGGGCTAGCAGTTTGAGTGGTGGAAACTGGATTCAAACCCACATCTCAGACTGAACATTCAGTAAAGGCTTGTTCAGTTCGGCGGCAGAGCATCCGGAGAAGGCTCCTTCAGTCCTGCGGCAGAGCATCTGACTCAGCAGACTGCAGGGCAGAGCCAGGCTCCGCAGTCCACGCTGTGGTACCAAACATGACTGAGGTAGTGACTTAACCATGGGGTGAAAACGAGCCTCCCTGAGCTAAGGCCAAGGAGACTTGTGGAAGGAAGAATGCACTTCCTGTCATTTGTCATCTTCGAGGTTACCTGTGTTTCTGGGCTCCTGAACTGGCCTTCAAAGCCAGTGCGGGGCGTGCCAGTGCCAGTTCTTCAGAGTCACACGTGAGAAAGAATCTTCACCCTGCGTGACCACGCACACGCTTCAGCCAATCCCAGATCATCTCCCCATCTCTGGGTCCTTAACCTCAAGCACATCCACAGAGCACCTTTTGTTATACAAGGTGACGTCTTTGCAGGTTCTCTTGACATCTTGAGAGCCGGGTTAGAGCTCTGGCCTGTGCAGCAGGCTATGGTGTGTGTCTGTCCTGCTTCCCTGCTCCCCCCCCCCCACACTTCCTTCGGACACAGGTGGTGACTTCACCCCGGGCCATATCTGCTTCCAAACCACTCCCATAGCTCAGCCAAAGCCATCGTTTGATTCGGAAATGACATGCAGGACTAATTGTTGCTGGAGGCTACTTGGGAAATGGGGATCTCATGCAACACAAAAGCTCAGCCCGTGACTTAAGGTAGGAAATGAACTACTCCAGGAGAAGATAAGAAAACACACAGAACCTGATAGCTCTCCACCCAGATCCCCCAGCGGCAGTGTCTGATAAACCTGTAATGCAGCTTCTTAACTAGGATATCGACATTGGTATAATACCTTGATTTTATTCATAATTGCCCAGTTTTGCTTGTTTGCTAGTTATGTATATTCCTGTGTGTGTGTGATCTAAGCACACATGCATGTGAATTTAGATCAATACAATTTTATCTTGTGTTTAGGTTCAGATATTTATTGCTCTACTCTGGAGACTGAGCAATTCTTTAACCATAAAAAGATCTCATGAAATTTTTTTTTTAAAAAAAAGGGGATATAAATACCTTACCTAATGAAAACAGATAAACAGCTATCACTTCCGAAGAGATTAGCTAATGTGGCCGTCCCCCTTACACACGGGGTATGTTCCAATACCCACAGTGGACATACACAGGGTATGTTCCAACACCCACAGTGGACACACATGGGGTATGTTCCAACACCCACAGTGGACACACATGGGGTATGTTCCAACACCCACAGTGGAC
>NC_022015.1:83536053-83542045 GCF_000317375.1 Microtus ochrogaster
CAAGTCCCCCTCCCTCATCAGCCCGAAGAGCAGTCCGGGTTCCCTGCCTTGTGGGAAGTCCAAGGACCTCCCACCTCCTTCCAGGTCTAGTAAGGTGAGCATCCAAACTGCCTAGGCTCCTACAAAGCCAGTACGTGCAGTAGGATCAAAACCCGATGCCATTGATCTTGACTTCTCAGCAGTCCTCATTGGGATTCCAAATTGGAGCACCAGACTGAAACCCCAAGGTCCAAATCAGGAGCAGAAGGAGAGAGAGCACGAGAAAGGAACTCAGGACCGCGAGGGGTGCACCCACATACTGAGACATTGGGGATCATCTATCGGGAATTCAACAAGGCCAGCTGGCCTGGGTCTGAAAAAGCATGGGATAAAACAGGCTCAGTGTTTTCTGGTGAATCACTTGCAGGCAATTGAACATAGTTCCTGTCTGTCTTCCACTCACAAGCACACGCCTTCTCTAAGCACGGTGCACTTGCGATCTGAGGCATGTTGACAACATTATAACTATGAACCTCTTTGCAGGTGGAAGATTCCTTCTTAGCAACCTCAGCATAGGATATTTTTGTGGTGATACACTTTTATGAACACTTCTCTTGACCCCCTAAAAGACTGAACCTATGAAGACCTCAAGACAAAGTTAATAGTACACCTTGATACCGCTTATGACCGTGCACCGCTGTGTCCTCAGCCTGTTTAACCTGCCTAGCTTAAGAGAACAATGCAATAAACCCCGCAGCCTTGGATTCCTCTGCAATCAGCTTTTACCACCTAAGCTAAGCGCACAGCTTTAACCTTAGGTTATGTACTTTTCCATGCCCCTGATACAGAGTAATGCATGTATGTGTGTGTTTGTTACCGCTAACATTTGTTGAAAGCAGTGAACAGATTGGGTTAGACCTGACTGATAACATCTGTTTGCAGTACTGTGTTTCTGGGTCAACTGGGACCCATAAAATGACTTCCTCCTTCCCTTGTAAAACTGTTAAAGATTCCTGTAAAGAAATCCCGTGCCATGTTTTCTGTGCGGTTCAATACAGAGCAAAGGCCTTTGTTAGAGATAGACACACACACACACACACACACACACACACACACACACACAAGCACAGATTCAGGCACACAACAGACGCAGGCGTAGATTCAGACATCAGAGACAGCCACAGTTAAGAGGCATCAGGCACAACACATACAGCACCACAGAGAGACCTCTGGTATCAGATACAGACAGACTAGGACACAGAGGGAGAAGTGGAGAATTTGAATGTGGGCTCCTTCTTGGTCAAATTAATACGTGAGGAAGTTGCTTTGTTTTCGTCCCTTAGAGCAGGACACATTTCCATCCTCTGTGGTGACCTTTAGTGTGTTAGCTGGCACATTTTCCTATCCTTATGAAGCCAAGACCTTCTGCTTTTCCTCTTGGAGAAAGCACTGCCAGCCCACCAGGCTTCAACTCTGGGGCTGTGACTGAGCAGATGGAAGGCGACTTGGACAAAAACACAATGACAGGGCGACAATTGATCTGATAACCAAGGGATCTATTCAGCCATCAATGGAGAGGTGACAAACACACAGTGGCCATGATTATAACCCGGGCAAGGTGACAGATATGACGACCACGCAGATCTCTGCAGTAAGCCCTGCTGCCAAAAGGCTTCAGAAACCAATTCTATTAAAGGGTCAAGGAAGAGTGAACCCCAACCTAGTGGTCACTTTGGAAACCAAAAGAGGAAACACAGTCTCACACATTTACTGCCAGGAGAACTGAAGCATCAAATGGCCTAGAAAGACTTCAGCAAACTGAATCTCACGTGCGAAAGTTCCGAAAGACAAGGCCAGGTGTGTTCCACAAGGCAGAGTCGACTTAACTGCAGAGAACCTGTTTCCATGTAATTCAGCATACTGACAGACTAGAAGAGAAAGCTTGTGCCCATGTCAATAACTATGAATGCTTTAAATAAAATTCAGTGCCTAATTATTATTTTTAAGTCAGACAAAAAGGTTCCTTCAAAATGTTTCCTTAGCTTGATAAATGCTGAAATGAAAACAGTCACGCAAAAATTAAACTTGGAAACGTTTGGATGACCCCGTAGACACTGCCAGTACGACAAGATTATCGACGACCCTCTTTGAGATAATGCAGCTTGGGTGCTCCATCCCAGCTACAACACGAAGAAAAAGAACAACATGCAGATATTCAAATAAGAAGAATGAAATGTGACCATTCCCAGTGACCCCGGCAGAGTCTACTGAGCAGCTCTTAGCTACACTAAGATATCAGCAGTGTTACCATAGGCAACAGCAATTTCCATGCCTCAGACAAAATGTCCTCTCTGACGTCTACTCTGACCACACTGGTATCATTTTGACTAGACTTAATATCTGAAGACAAAAATAAAACAGGATACGGTACACAAAGTAGAATTTTCGGCAGTGGACCACAGGCAGTGGCGGCCAGGATCCCTGAAAAGGTGAAATGAAAGAAGCAAACCCTAGATACCCTGCTGGAAGAACGTTCTGAAACACAACAGAAGGGGGGGGGGGGACAGCACCTGGCCACTGCACTGTGCTCATGTGTCCCGAAGTGCAGGAGGCCATGCAAACAGCACCCAGGACGCCAAGAGCCCCCAGGCAGCTTCAGGACGGAGTAAGACACACCTGAGTTCTAACCATTAGCAAGACTCATTGATTTCACACTACTAAGCCAACCCAGCAAGAGGTTGACTCCAAGCCCAGCCTAGGAAAAGATTTTAAAGGCAAACTTAAAAGAATCACCCAGTACATAAGTAACTAATACACAGGACAAGTCCCACAGCCATAAGAACAGCAAACCCAATAAGCAACCTAAAATGCCCAGTGCATAGAAGTCAGTAACAACTTTTATAAATACCCAGAGGCAAGAAAATAATACACATGGCCGGAGTTGGGGGTGGAGGGGAAAGCACCAAAAGAAATAAACATGAAAATCATAAAAAAAACATAGAAAATTAGTAACAAAGGCTCTAAAGTATCTATTATAAACATGTTCAAAGACTTAAAAGAAAATATAAACAAACGATGAGAGAAAGATATATAGAATATACATAAAATATACATAGAATATATCAGGTGTGGGAGAGAGGATTCAGTGATGAAGGTATCTGCTGCTCTTGATGAAGACAAGAGTTTGGTCCTAGTAATTTCATTTCCAGAGGCTTCCACAGCCTCTTTGGGCATCCACAAGCCTTCACAGGGACACGCACACACCCACACACAGAAATCCATACTCCCCTACACACACAGTTATAGATAGTAAAACAGTCAGGCACGGTGGAATATGCTTTCAATCCCACCACTCAGGAGGCAGGGGCTGGCAGATCTCTGTGGGTTCAAGGCCATCCTGATCAACATAGTTCCAGGTCAGGTGAAGATTTTGTCATAAGGTCCTATCTCAACAAAATAAAATATTTTATAAACATGGCAAGTTATATTCTGTAGAATGCAGGAGATCAGTGTTTTAAGGGAGGTTTATGGCCATCAGAGCACCTTTTTTAGAGTATCACAGTGTAAGAAGCTAGAAAAATATGAAAAACTAAGGCAAAATTTAGTAGAAGGATGGACCTACTCAAGATCAAAATGAGAGACTGTGAAACAGGAAACAAGAGGGAAAAAACAATAAAGCAAAAGCTGGCTTATTTAAAATATAAGTAAAACTAATACACTTTCAAACAAATTGATCAAGAAAAAAGAGAGCACAGAAGAATTAGTGATAAAACAACAAGATATTATTATAGAGCCTCCTGATGTTCAAATGTAAACAAGAGAATATATTATGAAAAACACTATGCCAATTATTTTAATAATCTATGCCAATTAATTTGATCTTTTTTCAACATGATATTTTCATTGATAATTTGTAAATTTCATACAATGTATCCTGATTATACTCTGTATTCATTTCTCCGAGACTCACCTTCCCACTCTAAGGCCCTCCCCTTCAAAGAAAATCCATCAAGTCCAATTTGGGTTGCCCATATACTCATTGGAGCGTGGTCAAACTCCCGGTGACCAATCCCCTAAAGATAATGGAACCTTCCCTGCCCCTCACCCCACACCCACCCCACCCCCACTAGAAGTCATCAACTGTTAAGAGCTGCACTTCAGCATCTTTATCTCTTTTTTTTTGAAATTGACATTTCTTTTCTCATCTATCACATCCCTATCACAGTTTCCCCTTCCGTCACTCCTCCCACCCTCCTTCCACTCCTCCCAGTCCCTCCCCCAACCTCCTCTTTCCCCCAGATCCACTCCTATTTCTTCCACCACCCCTCCCCCAAAGTAGGGCCTTCTAGTGACATCCACTGACCACGGCATAACAAGTTACAGCAAGACTAGGCACAAGCCCCTCATATCGAGGCTGGATGGAGCAACCCAGTAGGAGGGAAAGGGTTCCAAGGGCAGGCAAAAGAGTCAGAGAAAGCACTGCTCCCAATCTTAGGAGGTGTTCCCACAGGAACACCAAGACACACAGTCATAACATACGCAGAGGACCTAGGTCAGACCCGTACCGGCTCCCTGATTGTCAGTTCGTCTCTGTGAGCCCCTGCGAACCCTCCTTACCTGATTCTGTGGCCTGTGCTCTTGTGGTGTCCTTGATCCCTCTGGCTTCTACAATCCTTCCTCCCCCTCTTCTGCGGGTCCCCCTGGCTCCACCTAGTGTTTGATTGTGGGTCTATGCACCTGCTCTCATCAATTGCTGGATGATGCACCTCAGATGATGCTTACACCAAGAATCTGGTCTGTGAATATAGCAGAATATCGTTAAGAATCTATCATTGGACCTCCCAGCTCAGCCTGCTCGGGCGCTGGGACCGAACCCGAATCGTGAGGGCAACGGGGAGGGCGGTAGTTCCTTTGTCTCCATAGCCTGCCTGCAGCAAGCAGGGTGGGCTCTTTGTTTGCTAGCTACCCAAGCAGCACGGAGTGCAGCCGGGAACAGGGAACTCAGACGTTCCTCATCCCTCCTACACTTCCTGGTCATCCTGCAGGGGCTATACTGCCCAATACCTCCTCTCTCTTTTCCTATCCCATCCAGCTTACATCCAGAACCCCCCACCCCCTCTCTCCCTCCCTCCCTCCCCTCTTTGGCGGCATAGCACCTCCCAGCTCAGCCTGCTCGGGGGCTGGGGCCAAACCCTAATCGGGAGGACAAAGAGGAGGGTGGTAGTTCCTTTGTCTCCATAGCCTGCCTGCAGCAAGCAGGGTGGGCCCTTTGTTTGCGAGCTACCTAAGCAGCACAGAGATCCGATCTGGACACCTGGAGAACCATCACTGGGGAGTGACATCACTGGGAAGGTACATCAGTGGGCAAGAAGACCTGATCCTGTAAAAGAAGATCCATAGGGGAGCATTTGGAGGAAAAGATGGACAGGCGCCAATGCAAGAAGTCACCCAACAATCTGAAAAACAACATGAAATCACCAGAACCCAGCGACCTCACAACAGGAGGACATGAACACCTTAATCAAGAAGAAGTAGAAAAAACTGACTTTATGAAAGTGATAGAGGCCCTTAAACAGCATATAAGAAACGCCCTTATAGAAATGGATGAGAAGTATAACAGAAAGTTTGAGGAATTGAGTAAATCAGTGAATGATACCCTAGGAAACCAAGGAAAAACAATCAAGCAGATAATGGAAACAGTTCATGACTTGAAAACTGAAATGGAGGCAAAGAAGAAAACACAAAGAGAGGGCCGGCTGGACATGGGAAATCTAGGTAAACGAATAGAGACTACAGAAACAAGCATAACCAACAGAATACAAGAGATAGAAGAAAGAATCTCAGATTCTGAAGATAACATAGAGAAATAAAAACGCACTGATCAAAGAAAACAGCAAGTCCAACAAACTCTCATCACAAAACATTCAGGAAATATGGGACATAATAAAAAGACCAAACCTAAGAATAATTGGAGTAGAAGAAGGAGAAGAAGTGCAGCTCAACGGTCCAGAAA
>NC_022015.1:83551582-83552571 GCF_000317375.1 Microtus ochrogaster
ACCTCACTTCCTCTTCCTCCCAGCATTCTGCTCTGTTTACTCCTCCCACCTATGTTTTAACCTATGAGAGCCAGCCAAACAGTTTCTTTATTTTTTTAACCAATGACCTCCCTCCATCACTTAACCTCTCTGGGTCTGTGGTTATCCTTTACAGTAAGGCTGTCCACTTATAAGTGAGGACATACAATGTTGGTCTTTCTGGGTCTGGTTTATCTCACTCAGAATGAATTTTTCTAATTCCATCCATTTGCCTGCAAATTTCGTGGTGCCATGAAAATGCAGTGTTAAATGCCATGGTGTTAAAACAGCTGAGTAACACTCCACTGTCTAAATGTAACACATGCATATTTTCTTTTTGTCCCTATGAGGGACACATAAGTTGTTTCTGCTTTCTGGCAGAAATGAATGAAACTGCAATGAACAAGCTAAGCAAGAGTCTTTGTGATAGTATGGAGTGTCCTTTGGGTATATGCCCACAAGTCATATAGCTGGGTTTTGAAGTAGATCAATTCCCAATTTTCTGAGGAACCACCATATTGATTTCCACAGTGGCTGTAAAAGTTTGCACTCCCACCAGCAATGAAGGAGTGTTCCCCTTGCTCCACATCCTCTCCAGCATGGCTGTCACTTAATCTATTACAGTTTTTAAGGACTCTCTTCAATGGCTTCCTGTCTGGACCATTTCTCTTGGGGGGGGGGGTTACAAAAACCATCACAGTCCCTCATTCTCAATTATGAGTCTGCAGTCATCAATACCACTGAAAAAGAAGCTTCCTTGCCCAGAATAGCCAGCAGCAGCATAGATTGTGGGCTTCCACATGGTTCTCGGTGGCGGCACAGATGGTGGACATCAGCCTGGCCTTGAGAGGCCACCCCTGCCAGGGATGCCCACATGTTCTCCAGTGACAACAAAGACAGTGCCCCTACCACTTCTCTGGTTTTGCAAGACCGTCTTTTTTTTTTTTTTTTTTTTTTTTTTTTTTTTTTTT
>NC_022015.1:83552671-83553579 GCF_000317375.1 Microtus ochrogaster
ACTAGCTTTGTAGACCAGGCTGGTCTCGAACTCACAGAGATCCACCTGCCTCTGCCTCCTGAGTGCTGGGATTAAAGGCGTGCACCACCATCGCCCGGTTAAGACCGTCTTTTTTATACAATTCCTTGAGACCAATTTTTAACAGTATCTTCCCATAAGGCCTGATTTTTTTTAGTTGTTTTAGAGACATTGCATGCTCTGAATCCTCCTCCTCCCCTGATGCCTCTCTGTGGGTCTCTCAGGCTCCTCAGAGTGGCTCTGAGGTCCCAAGGGCCCCAGCGGCTACCACCTTCTTGAATTGAGTGTCTCATTTGATCTGATGAAAAAGAGAATATAATGAATTCCCACAAGGGAAAATTCCAGTTTAGATGGCTTGATTGGCCATCTCTAGCAAATATTAGGGAAGTTTTGGTCTCAAATTCTTTCAAGAAACAAGAGGCAACAGTTCATAACTCACGTAATGAGTGGGGATCACTTGAATATTGAGATAACACAAGGACATTACAAGAAAAGAAAGTCTATGAATAAAATCCTCCACATTTACACATTCTGAAATCTATACCATGATATTAATAAAACTAATCCGTGGATAATACACATAAGACATGTGGCCAGGTGAATTCATCTCAAGAATGCAAGGGTGCCTTAACAGTCAAAATCAATTACCATAACTCACCTTATTAACAGACTAGAACAGAAATTTCCTGTGATTATTTCCATACAGGAACTTCCTCAAAGTGATAACAGTCTTCTACAAAAACACTCTATGGCTGACATCATACTTAACAGTAAGAAACCAAAAATGGGGCTGGAGAAATGGCTCAGCGGTTAAGAGCATTGCCTGCTCTTCCGAAGGTCCTGAGTTCAATTCCCAGCAACCACATGGTGGCTCACAACCATCTGTAATG
>NC_022015.1:83553987-83572201 GCF_000317375.1 Microtus ochrogaster
AATTGATTAGGAAGGGGTGAAAAGGAACTTTGTGAGGTAGATAAAATGGGCTGTGTTTTGATTGTGGTAGTGATTAAATGGATACACACACACATAAACACATATAAAACAAATTAAAATGAGTTTTATATCATTGTTGATAATGTTTTGTCTAAATAAAGTTGATGTTTTAAAAACTAAAAGGTGTTTTGGGAGAGACTTCACTACATCAGCAACAATTTACTAGAAAACAGGAATTGCTCAGTCTCAGCTGTGAATGGCTGCCCCACTGCTACCACCGTGAATGCCTAGGAATTAACTGAAAATTGCACAGGATCCTTACATAGGAAAATGTAAATCAAATAAACCCAAGTAAATAGAGTCACAGAACATCTTTGGGAACAAGTTGACATCAATTCTCTCTATGTTAATTCTTTAAATTATATTCAAAACTGATAAATTTTATTTTAATGGATCTTAATAACTTAATAAAAATCTATGCAGATAGCAAAGTCATTTTTGAAAACTAAGAAGGAGCAAAGAAAGAAATCTTTTGCCATGATATTTAGACATTCTAAAGGATATTGCCGTAAAGATAGGGGGACACCAATGTGGACAGGTAGGAAAATGGAGCAAAGAAAGGAGCTCAGAAAGAATCTCTATCATGACCTATGAAGAGGAGGCACCAGACTCGGCAAAGGCAAAGGAATGGACTAGGCAAAGGTTCTGTTGGGGTAACTACCAACTCTGATGAAAACTGTAGGATGAGGTTGAAGCTCCAATTCAGAACACATCCAAAAACAACTTTTAAAAACTCCTAAATGTAAAAGAAAAATGCCAGGTCTTTGTAAAAGTAACACCATTTTGACCTGATGGAAGACACACAAATCATAAACCACATAATAATAATAATAATAAAGGTGAACTTGATTACGTGAAAATTAAAAATCTGTGGGCAAACACAACCACTGGAGACATAGTTAATGAGTGGCAAACAAAGAGAATTGTCCTGCTCAACAGAGAAATGGGTTAGGAGACAAGACACTACAAAGCAATAGATGGGAACAAGAAAGCCAGTGGGGAGAACAAACAGTCCCAGAGGGGGATCAGAAGGGTCGAGATTGTTGGTGTTGGTGAGGATGTGGACAAACAGGCCTGTGCCAGCCCTCAGCTTGGTGCACAGTTCTGGAGACGTCCTATGCATGATAGTGAGCTCCAGCCTGTTAGCTGTGTCCTTGAGAAAGAACATCCTGCAGCCAGGATTCAGTACAGCAGGAGAGACCCTGGTGGCCTTCAGGTCCTGCAGCTTCTCCAGGTGAGACGGGGAAGGGGCAGAATACAGCATCTGTTCAATCAGTGCTGACAGGTGGGAGACGGCCCTGAACATCCCCCTCTCAGTCTTCCAAGGACAGAAGCAGCGAGAGCCTTTAGCACACTCTGGGAGGCTCTGTGGGCCCTCCCTGCCTTAGAATACCCATCTATGCTGTGGACAGGCCACCGCCCCCACTCTTTCTCTGGAGCCAGGTTACATAACCAGGCATCAGGAAGCATTTGCAGAGGCCCTTTGAAGTTTGACCTATTTATTTTTCACCAGGAGATTTTTTTAAAATTCTCTTTTGTAAGATTTCTCCTCATCTCCTCTTTTCTTCCCTCTGGTTTTGACATCAACACAGAAGCCAGTGTGTACAGAACATGGAAATTCAGAGACATTGCACTGCACTGCACTGGTCCTGACCCTCCTCACTCTTAGGTCTCTGTAAGACTTTCACTACACCCCAAAGACAAAGAACAAGGTTCCTCCTCCAGTCCCTAGCCATCCTCCCCAGGTCGCATCTTCTGATCCCATTAGCCACCCAGGGTTAGGAGCCCAAGTGGAGGCCCGAGGACCCAACATTTGACCTGGGCTTTATAGCCTCAAGACCTTGTCATAATTCTCAAATCCATCACTCCAGAAAGGGTCTGTGGGTCTTCTGAGTGTGTTCCCAGAAGAACACGTCAGGGGACAAGATAGATTTACCTGTGTCTTTCTTTTCTTCACACCCCTCTTCCTCCTGTCTACCTGTGGCTGGCCTGTTACTCACAGACTAGCTTCAAGTTCACAGCAATCCTCCTGCCTCAGCCTCCCAAGTACTAAGATTATATGGTTGGACTATAGTATCCTGCACTTTCTTGTCTCTTACATTTTATTCTGTCCCTTCTCATGTTATTTTCTTATAATTTTCTTGTCTCCTACATCCCCTTTGATTCCTTTTGCCCACTTTTTAACTTTTAAGAGTCTATTTTTAAAAATTGCATTCTGGTGTGTGAGTTTGTGAGTGTGTGTGCCCACAGAAGCCAAAGGAGGACTTTGAATCCCATGGAACTGGACTTACAGAAGGTCATAAGTGACCCAAGGTAGATGTTGGAAACCCAACCCATGTTCTCTGCAAGAGCAGCAAGCACTCTTGACTGCTGAGCATCTCTCTAGGCCTCTGCGTGGGATAATGTTCTTGTACACTATAAAGATTTGTCACTCATAATGGTTGGATAAAACAGTAATTGGCCAGTAAACAGGCAGGAAGTATAGTCAGGGCGACCAGTCTCAGAGAATTCTGGGAACGGGAAAGGCAGAGATGAAGTCACCAGCCAGACACAGAGAAAGTAAAATGAGAATACCTTACTGAGAAAAGGTACCAATCCACGTGGCTAAACATAGACAGAGTTAAGATGCAAGAGCTAGTTAATAATAAGCCTGAGCTAATAGGTCAAACAGTTTATAATAATTAATATTAGCTCTCTGTGTTTCTTTGGGACTGAGCTGCTGTCGGACTGGGTGTGACAGAGACTTCTGTCTACGCTCTGCCTACTAAAAATAAAGTCTGTGATTTCAGAAACATGGAATTGTCATTTCACTCATTTTTCCCATGTCCATAAAAATAAAGTTAGTTGTGTGGTGTGTGTGTGTGTGTGTGTGTGTGTGTGTGTAGTATGTGTGTGTGTGCATATGTGTGTACGCATGTGCATGCATGTGTGTGTGTGTGCATGTGCGTGTGTGTGTGGCTACTGGAAGCACATCTGGGGCAGTGCACAATCCAGGCATGCTCCCATCACTGAGCTTCATCCCAAGCCCTTTAACATTTCTGTTTGCTTTGCTGTTTGGTTTGTTTGTGCTATGGTCTCACATAGCTCTGGCTGGTTTTGAACTCCTCACAGAACAGAGGATAAGGCTTCACTCTTCATCTTCCTGCCCCCACCCACCAAGTTCTGGGGTTGCACCACACCAGGCCTCCTTTGTTTCATTTTTCATTTTGAGCCAGACTCTTGCTGTGTCACCCAGATTGGCTTTGACCTCTCTGTTGCTCGGGCTCCTTGAAATTGCAGTCTCTCTGCCTCAACCTCCTGAGGGATTGGACTCCAGACCCTGCCTCCAGACCTCACTAATACTTCTTTCTCCGTAATGTGTGCGCTCTCGGGGAGTCAACTTTTTTTCTTCCTTCTCCCCTAGTCAAAACTCTTATCTGTAAAACCTTCCTTCCCCTCCCATCTTCCTCCTCCCCTCTCCTCTTCCCTCCTCTTCCCTCCTACCCCATTTCCCCCTCCCTCTTTCTTCTCCATCTTTTTCTCTCTCACCCTCTTCATTTCAGTCTCCTAAACATCTCAATCAAACTACGTCTGCAGATCTTTGCTGGTCTGATATTTTATACTAGGTGTATCTGCTTCAACCATTCCCCTTAAAAATTAAACCCATCTGCCCTGAACTGAAAACAGCCTTCCCCCTACTGGAGACAATAAATATTGATGACTTGAGGCATGATTGGTTTTTATGATGTTTGATGACAACTGGTATCAGTTACAGAACTTAATCATTTAAAAAAAAATAAAAAGCCTAGCAGAGATGTTGCATGTCAACAGACGTTATTAAGTGTCAAAGGAACCCGATTCCTTTCTGAGTCTGGAATCTAAACAGCATGAGGGTGGGAGATTGGTTCCAATAGGGGAGTTTGTCAGCTTTTAAGCAAACTTAGGACATCATTTCTTTTTGTGTCCACCTTAATTTGTGCCAGCTGAGGTTCCCTGAACCCTCCTGTAATCTCTGCCACGAAGCCTTCCCCAAGCGAGACTTCTACCTCTTCATCATGACTTGAAAGCAAAGTCTGTTTGGCATCTTTTCCCATCACTGTGGGCGACCTCTGAGGCACCTCCCGTCGGACACACTGAAAGGCACAGGACACCGATGGGAAGTAAGGACACTTAAGTCCCTCTTTATTTTTGTCATCAGCACAGAATGAGAGCAGTCTGACTCTCAGGTTTAAAGCGGATGCAGCAAGATCTGGTGCAGGAGCCCAGGACACGGCTGTTTATTCTTGGCTGTGTTAGATATAAGCAGCGATATTAGAGGGTGACTGCCAGCATCTCTCTTCACAGTGTATTCACTCATAAAAGGAAGAGTGGAAACCTCTTACTGGGGATTGCAGTGTATTTATATGGTTTCTGGGGCTGGATTCTGACTACCTAAGATACCCCGTTTGGGTATATTTAGAAGGATCGTAAATTCCTGTGGTCTTGCGGGTGACTTGGAGAAGTGAGTCTCTAAAGGCTTTTGTAATTAGAAAGCGTAACCTGGTTTCATGGAGGTGCTGACTGACCTGTCTCCCACCCACCTGCAGCTTTGGCTGTGCGAAAAGTCAGGCTCCTTAATGGAAAAAGAGACAACTTGTAAGGTGACATGGGGACTCAGACATAAAACCAGGTTACCCCGAAAGCTCTCACAGGGCTCTCATGAAAGGTCACAGAGAGAGTTTGTGGAGGGCGTTGGAGGATGGGAACAGCTGAGTGTTATCGCTGGAGAAGTAGGATGCCTCTTAGTTGGAGACTGTGGGGCAGTAGTGTGCTCACTGTCTGTGAGATGGAAATGGTACCCGTCACCTTGGAGGCCTTTCATAGGAAGTGTACGTAGAGTGTGTCTGCAGTTTGGTCACCATAGAAGTGCTGTAGTGATGTGGAAGGTCCTTATATATATGTGTTGCTTTTTATTGGTTGATGAATAAAGCTTTTTTGGCCTATGGCTTAGTAGAGCAAAGCCAGGAGGAAAATCTGAACAGAGAGAGAGAGAGAGAGAGAGAGAGAGAGAGAGAGAGAGAGAGAGAGAGAGAAGGCAGAGCAGAGAGATGCCATGTAGCTGCCACAAAAGAAAGACACTAAAGTTAAAGCCTTTCTTTTTAATCAGACAGAAAAGGGGAGATGATGTGGGATAGCCTTATGTATATGTGTTGCTTTATTGGTTATTGAATAAAGCTCCTTCCACCTATGACAGGGCAGAATAAAGTCAGGCAGGAAATCTGAACAGAGATATAGGGAGAGAGTAGGCGGAGTCAGGGAGCCGCCATGCACTTGCTGAAGGAGATGGTCACCAGAACCTTACCCAGTAAGCCACAGCCTTGTGGTGATACACAGGATAATAGAAATGGGTTAATATAGGTTTAAGAAATAGATAGGAATACACCTAAGCTATTGGCCAAATGGTGTTGTAATTCATAAAGTTTCTGTGTGATTATTTGGATCTAAGCAGTCAGAAAACGGTCTCTGCCTACACTGTATGCTTTCATTCTGAAATATACAGGCACTGAGTGTGTGCCAGGAAGGCTGAGGGAGCAGGGCTGAAGAGACGTCATGGGGGAAAGATGCTTTCTGACCTGGTGGCAGCAGTGGGCAGCTCCAAGATGGCGGCACTTCAGGTTTCAGCTTAGGTGTGTGCAAGACAAAGAGAGGCAGAAGTTGCAGAGAGGATGTGTATGCAAGAGCAAAGGGTCCACAGATTGCCCTGGATTTGAAGGAGGACAAGTCCCAACGCTGGGGAGTTGGACTGTTGCCCTTCATTTGTGGAGTCACCCAAGGCCAGTGAAGACACAGGAACCATGCTGAAGGGGAGGGATGAGGCTCAGCTCAGGATAAGGCAGGGACTGGTGAGTGACAAGGCCAGGACAATAGGATGCAAGGCCCAGGATGAGGAGGCTGCAGGGAGAAGTGCAGACTTCCCCAGAATCTCACAGTGCCTGTCTAGCTTTTGTTTGTTTGCTTGTTTTGTTTGATTGATTTTACATTTACAGGACTGCTCAGTGCTTGGAAGGTGCTGTCTGGACACGGATGGCCCTTCTGGGGACCACTGGGAGCTGGAGAGCTGGCAGAAGCCTCTCAGAGTTGCTTTTCTAGTGACATGCCAACAAATCCTTCTGTCAGTCAAACCAGAACTACCTCTGCCCCTGAGATATTTGACACCATGGTGATGGATCTTCAAAGGACAAATGGCAGTAAAAGTCACGGTGTGTATATGTGTGTGTGGTGTGTATGTGTGGTGTTTGTTTGTGTGTGGTGTGTGTGTCTGTGTGGTGTGATGTGTGTATGTGTGCTGTGTGTGTATGTGTGTGTGCTGTGTGTATATGTGTGTAGTGTATATGTGTGTGTGCTGTGTGTATGTGTGTACTGTATGTATATATGTGTGTTGTGTGTATGTGTGTGGTGTGTATGTGTGGTATTTGTGTGTGATGTGTATGTCTATAAGGTTTGTGTGTATTTGTGGTATGGTTTGTGTGTGTGTGCTGTGTGTGTGGTTTGTAGGTGTGGTTTGTGTAGTGTGTGTATGTGTGTGTATGTGTTTGGTGTGTGTCTGTGTGGTGTGTGTGTCTATGGGGTTTGTGTGTGTGGTGTGGTTTGTGTGTGTATGTGTGCTATGTGCATGTGGTGTGGCTTGTGTGTGTAGTGTGTGTGTGTGTACTGTGTGTGTGTGTGTTGTGTTTATGTGTGTGTTGTATGTATTTGTGTGTGGTGTGTGTGGTGTGTGTATGTGTGTGTGTGTCCAGCTTTACTAACAGATGAAGGGGTGGTAATAATGAAGGATTCTTCCCTATTGACCATCACATTAAAGAGCAAACCTCCAGTTTCCCTCTTCTGGGATTTGTCCCTGTAAGTGAGGTAGGCAAGTTATATTTCACTCCAAGGGACTCGGGAGATTCCATGTGTTTTCCTTTTCTAGGCACTCTGCTGAAAATATTTTGCTACTTAAAAGTGCCCCCATTTGTCAGGGTAGATTTGGGGGGTTTTATTGTTGTTGAGTTATTTTTTAAATTTTTCTTGTAATATACACATATAATTTCTTAAGATATTGAAAGCCAGCTCCTGGAAAATAAGAAGAAGAAAGAAAGAAAAACCCACCACAACTGCTAGTTGTCAAAAGCGGGATGCATATCAGTTATGCGGGGAGACAATGAAAACATCAAAAAGCGCATACAGACCATAAAAAATTCAAGTCCTCTGAAGCAATGTGGGACCACGCTTGGTTGTGCTCCTCATTTGCATGTCACTACCCACAATGCTCTGCAAGCTCCCAGATCTTTCTGAGCAACCCTGGTGTCTGAGCTCTAGGGAACAAAGCCAGAGGATCCAGCGTGCTCGTGGGGAGGCGCCTCTGTGTCTGCACTGGAGCGATGGGCTGGCGTGGGCACGGGAACCTGTCCCACTGCGGTGATTAGCAGGGAATCCTTGAGGGCTCAGTCGCAGGCTGGGAGCAGCGCCTGGCCTTTTGTTTTGTTGTGCTGTTGTTTTGGCTCTGCTCTCATTGCCGTTCCCGAGACGGCTGTGCTGCAGAGGCACCGTGAGCAGAGATGCCAGCCCTCAGAAGTGGCTGCCTGGGTTGCTACAGCTGCCAGCATAGAATTGGGGACTGAGGGCAAGGCATGCTTTCTCTGGCACACGAAGAGTTGGTGCTTGGTGCCCCCGTGGCCTACTGCTAGTGGCTGCGGGGGTTTCTCTCCTCTCTCCAGAGCTCACCTTTCCTGCTTGCACACATTGCCTTCCCCTCTGGAATGGGTTCTTCACAGAGCCCAGAAAGGCCAGTGTCTACATCTAGGGAGTCAAAGCCTAGGCAAGACTTAGAGTACAAGCCTTAAACTCAGAGCTGGAGAAAAAGAGTCTAACCCAGCCCTTACACAGCCCCTAACATCCCCCTCCACCCGGTGTACGCATATCCCACTGGCCGAAGATACCAGGAAAGCCCCAGAGTGACTGAGGACCATTAGTCTTGTGGGTTTAGCGTGATAAACTATTCTGAAGCATTACAGAACACATTCAAAATAATAATAATAATCTTTGAGTCTGTGACCTTGAAGGTTCGGGTTTGGGTTTGTGCTTTGATTTTCCAGCCTTGCTTTTCTCAGTGCCAGCAAGGAATTCGTAGGACAGATTCATTTTGCGGTAAGAAAGCAAGCAGGTGAGGAAAGTAAGTGAATATATCCGTGGGCTGCTAGCCCAGCTCCTGCAACATAGAGCTTCAGAGGTAAGATGAAAAGAACCTCCTGGACCCTCATTCAGAAGCGGCTGGTCTACCCAGGAAGAGCCAGGCAGCCAGCAGACTCGTTTGCTTTGTAAAAAGTGCCCAATGGTTTGCCGACATATTTATTGTTTGTTCATTTGTTTATTTTTTGTGGCACTGGGGACTGAACTTCCGGCCTACCAGGCACCACTGAGTCTTAGCCACAACCCCCTACCCCCATTTAAAATTCTCTGTGAAGGTTTATTTGTAAAATAGGGCATCGTTAAGTTGCCCAGGTCTGGTGCAGTCCCCTGCCTCCGTAACTCAAGTACTTACAGTTACAGAACAGAACCACCAGGCCCAGCTACAGGCCAGTGCGAAGCTTGTATTTTTTCATGGGACCCACCAGCTAGGACTATGTGGACAGTTTCCCTATAAGGCAGGAACTTCCCACTGGGCCTGCGATGGCAGCTCCACCAGTCCCAAAGGCCTTGATCTTTCTTTAGGGTACCCTGAAGCAAGCATGCTCCTGCCTGGCTAGCATTTGCAGGCTCCACAGCTCATCCTGGTGTGGATGAACGGAGAAGAGTCAGGCTCAAGGCCAAGGCTTGGAAACATCTCCGATTTCTATCTCAGTCCTGATCTGTCAGCAGATGCAACCTGTGCCTGCTCCAGCCTGCAGGATCCTCTCTGGCCTCCAAGTCCTCCGAGGATTTGTTTCCCTCCTGTGTGATATGGAAAGAACTATAGAGTAAGCATGGACAGTTTGGGTTTTAAAATCCCTCCCAAGGCTTGCTGTGTCTGCGCTGCAAGTGGTTTGAGGGGCCAACAGCTCACCGCTTTTAGTCTGCGCGGTGCTTTTTGCTGTACTTGGGTGGTGGTGAAGCCCATTTTCCCCAAAATAAAGTCTCATACATCTGCACACTTACGCCACCATGGCTTTACATTTCTGTCTGTCTTGCCACACCTCAGAAATCACCGAAGGGGTGTCTGAGGTGGGTAAGAAGTCAGGTGAACCCAAATTCTGATGTAAACTCTAGAGAAAAACAATCACCTGCCAGTGCACCCAGGTGATGAAGATGCTGGGTGAGAGTTGATTTGGAGTTGTGTTTTCTCATGACCCAAAGAACAAATAATGCTGCCACTAAACCAAGGGATGGGAAACAAAATTGGGAGGTAAGAAAAGGAAGAAAAAAGTACGGAAGGAGGTCACTTTGTAAAATGACCCTCTTATTTCTAAAATGGAGCTGTATCCCTCAGTCATAGGAGCACCCTAAAGAGATCTCCATTTTGTACAGTGGTGGGAACCACAGGTTATGCCGGAATCAGCTTCTTCTCTTTGCTATGACAAAATGCCTGGGAACAAAACTCAAGGTAAGGTTTAGTATGACTTACAGTTGAAGGAAGCCTATTTGGATAGAGAGAGAGCCGTGCAGGCCGCTACTCAGCTACAGCCACAGTCAGGAAGAAGGGAAAGAAAGAGCCATGGAAGTCGGTTCTCAGCTACAGCCACAGTCAGGAAGAGAGAGAGAGCCATGGAGGTTGGTGCTCAGATACAGCCAATCAGGAAGCAGAGAGAAATCTGTGGATGTCGCTGCTCAGCTGTTTCTCCTTTTTGCTCAGTTCGGGAAGGGGTCCCCTTATAGGCACACCCAGAGCTGTGCTTCCATGGAGATTTTAAACCCTGTCAAGTTGACAGTGGTACCTATACTACTAGGTTGCAATAATGCTGCGGCTGGCAGTGTGTATCAAGGGCTCACTGCGTTCTAACAACACGGTTAAGGGTGTCACTACACCCATGTCTTTCCTTACAGTTACTCTGTAAAATTAATGTTATTGTTATGTCAAGAAAATGGACACACTGGGCATGAGCAGGTCCAAAGCCAGGCAAGGGGGAGGGAAAGATTGCATAGGGCACTGCCTGGAAGGTTTGTCATCAGTGATCCCATGCTGGGCTGGGCCTTGGGATGTGCTCAATGCCAGGGGGCTGAGGGAGGGGCTGGGGTCTCCTGGGGCCAGGGGAGGGGCTGGAGACTAAGCTGAGGAAACCAAGCCCAGTGCAAGGTCGGGGTGGACAGCAGAGTGTGCTCCGAGAGAAGGAAACCACAGACCCTCTGTCACATCTAAGCCCCAAACTCAAGCTGGGAAAGACACAGATGTGGTCAGTGACCATGGTGGCTTCTTATTTGACTGTCAGATGTGGCCTCTGCGGCAGGGTGAGGCAGGAGACCCCGCCCACAGATGCGCAGCTCCTACAGAGGCGCTGCACAGGAGACACCAGGCAGCCAGGGCAGGCTCTTCACTCTCTAGTAGGATTCACAGGTCATCTCTGTGGGGTGGCTAGAAAACAGACCCATGGCTGAATGTAGTCTGAGCTCATTCTCCCATGAAACTGGGTGGGGACTAGGGATCACGTGAGCTCAGCTTCCCCAGCTGGATCCCAGAAGTGGCCAGGTAGGAGTCAAGGTAGAAATCATTAAGTGCTTGGTGGTGGTTCAAGGCTTTAGAGACTCCTGGAGAGATTTGTGTGAGTGTGTGCTGTGTCTGTTGAAACTGGACTTTCTGAGAGAAAGAGAAAAAGAGACAGGGTCAACGGGGAGAGATATAGAGCCAGAAGTAGAAGAGATGAAGAGAGAGAGAGTGGTAGAGAGAGGAAGAGAGAGCGAGCTCTAGACTAGCAGCTTCTATACCATGAAGACCCCATGGCAAAAGGACAGTTCCGCACGCCCTCTGCATGACCTTTTCCTATCTGTCTGCTCTTTGATCTTAAGTGCACATGAATTGACCCCAGGATTCCCTTATGGTACCAGGACAGCTGCTGGAACCTCATCACTCACACCTACTTTCTAAGCAGGAAGATGCAGTAACTGGGAGAAGGGACCATCTTCCCAGAAGGCTCATTAGATTCTACATATTTAACTTTTCATGTCTAATGAGAGAGGAGACCAGGAAAATATATTCTATTTCCTGGGTATGTTCAATTTCAATGAAATCTGTTAGGAAAGAGAAAGGAGAAGAGGGCAGATAAACGCAGAGGACTCTGCTCTGAGAGCCTGGGTCTTCTGTACAGAATGTCTGAGGAGAAGGCATTCACCGGGTAACACTGGTCCATCCTCGCTCCCGTCCCGAGAGATGCTCATTTCTGGGACATACTTTATTGTGGCCTGGCGGCGTGGCACACACAATGCTCCCGTGGTGCCTGGGGCACATAATTAATTCCTTTTCTGTCCTAATCCCGCTGCCAAGGGCTTGGTTAATTGCACTGATTTCTCCATCATTATTTTCAGCTGTTTAAAGTTCTCTCTCAGACACTCTGGTGAAGCCCTGGTGAAAGAGGGAGCCTGACAGGTATGTGGCCAGAGGCTCTTGGCAGTGGCTGATGGGTTTGCCAGGCAGGTGGCTGAGCTGGGAAACCTCAACCAGTACTCAGCAGAAAACTTACTGCCTCTCCCTGATGTAGACTCCTACAGGAGAGCTCAGGACTTCGGCTAAGCAAAACCCTGGATTTTCTTGGTTTAAAAACAAAAATCCACAAAAGTGAAGCTGTCTTAAAGCCACCATGTAAGTCGAGAGCCGATTTCCACTCCTGTGTTTGTTCAGCTTTCTTTGCCTTTCCAGACCTCCTGCCCCACCCTAAAGCAAAGACACACTATCAGTTTTCCCAGGATGGTAGCCCCAAAGCTAGCCAGGTGTTCTCAGATAAAGTGAGTTCTTTGGTCCCAGAGACTATTGGGGACCTGATATGTTTCAGGTCTCTGAAACCCAGGGCTAGGGAAACCAGATCAGGTCTTGGAAGTGGAGAGGCAAGACTATAAAATGGACCTTTCTGGGCTCCTCGTACCCATTTTCAAAGAATCACTGGATTTTCAAAGAATGCCTCTTGCAAGCACCAGGCAGTGTTGACAACGAGCAGCCTTAGACAGCAGGGCACTGCTGAGCACCCTCAGTCTCCCAAACACCCCACTCTCCAGAACTACCCGTCTGGGAAGAATGCCTGCACTCTTGCTGGCTAGGGGCCCTGCGGGAGCAGTATAGCAGGTAGAGCGTGGGGCTGTGTCTTTCCTGAGGCTGGTTCTCACTTTGTCCAAACACAAGCAGTGCTCTGAAGTGTCAGTTAAGTGATTACAGAGCCAATGTCACCTCATTTCTTTCTAGAACCATGTCAGGGCCGGCTTCTCCTTTCCCTTTCTTTCTGCGCTTTTGCCATATTCCCTCCTTCCCACCATCCTTCCTTTCTTTTCCTTCCTTCGTTTCCCCATCCCTCCCTCCCTCCCACCCTTCTTCCCTCCCTCCCTTCCCCTCCACTTTTATATTTTTTCTTTTTTAAAAAATAGAGTCTAATGTAGCCCTGGCTACCCTCAAACACACTAGATAGCCAAGAACCTTGGACCTCTGACCCAGCAGCCTGCTACGTGTTAGGGTTACAGGCATGTGCCACCATGCTTGGTTTATGCAGGCAGGGATGGAACCCAGGACGTAATGCACGTTAGGCAAGTGCTCTACAAACTGCGCTACACCCAAGCCATCCCTGGACATGTTCTTTTTATGCACCGAGGAGAGAACTCAAAGCTTGTTCTCATTAGGCACTCACTCTCCCACTGAGCTAACCCCACCCTTCTCTGTGTATAGTGACCAAGGATCTGTTGTTCATGCATTGTGCAGGACGTCTCATCAAGAGGCACTACAGCATGATGTGTTCCCATGTATGCTATAAGCTGCTGTAGCATAGATACCCAAACACAGGGGCTCAAATTCTAGAAGTGGAATGTGATGCTCTCTCAGATGACTAGTTCAGGCAGGTGGCTAGTTCTCTCCAAGGCCATTCAGGAAGCAGGCTGTGGAAGCTGTTTTGACTTCCCTAAGACATGTGTTCACATCCTGGTCCTTTCTCCAGTTCTCATCACTTCCAAGTCTGGAGGAAAAGAGAGGGAGAATGGAAGACAGGCAACTTCCTCATAGAACCACAACCCATAAGTGTCCATTCATTTCTACTGACGCCCCATTGAGCAAACTGTTCGTGACTGTAATTGCCCACTAAGAGGCTGGAATGTACCATCTCTGACACAACAGTCACGTGTCAGGAATTAATGCTAACTAATGGGTGTCAGTATCCCCGGTTTACAAAGGTGATCTTGGAACTACTGGTAATACTTGGACACCTTGAACTATGAGTAATCTTAGGCCATCTCAATGATCTCCATATTGTTCGTGAACTACTGGAAATATCTAACAAAACTAGTTTAACAAATAAGAAGCTTTTCTGTTTCTTTTGTATTTATTTATTTTTGTTTTTACATCCTGACCAAAATTTCCTTTATCTCCTCTCCTCCCAGCCCCTTTCCTTATACTACCCCCTTCCTACTCTCTCTCTCTCTTCAGAAAAGGGAGCAGTCCCATGGATATCAAGCTGCAGCAGACTAAGTACCTCCTCTTCCATTAAAGCTGGATGAGGCAGCGAGGTAGGAGGAAAAGTCCCAAAAGCAGGCAACAGAGTCAGAGACAACCCCTGCTCCCAGTCAGGAGTCCTGCAAGCAGACCAAGCTACACAACTGTCACATATATGCAGAGAGCCTAGGTCAGTCCCATGCAGGCTCCCTGGCTGTCGGTTCAGTTATACTCAGAAAATTTACAAATAACTACAGTCTATAACAACTAAATAAAAGTTGGAGATACTGGTGAAATTCATTGGGCAATATTCAGGTGGAATGAGTTTCAGAGCTTTCAGCCAACAGATGCAAAGTCTCACACTATGATCGCCCATTGGGAGCTGACTCAGCCTCCCAACATCGGTGTTTGAGAATAGAGCATCATTGGCAGGATTTGAGCATCACATCCATGTATAGGAACTTAATGTTATTTTATTTCCAATTATGACAACTAATTAGCATCAGTTGGGGCCACAAACAAAGACTTGGAAAGTAGAACAGCAGCCACACTCCAGCTCAGGGCAGGCTCAGGACCAGGGCTCACTTGTATCCTAGTCTGCTTCCACGACTGTCATCCCTGCCCTGTCCACACCACTGTCTCTGGCATCTTCTTCAGCCCTAAAGAGTTTAAATCAGTGATACATCCATATTGATGGCTGTCCTTGTTTGCTGTCTGCTGCTGTTGGGATAAACAGCATGACCGAAGCCACCTGAGGAGGGAAGGTTCTATTTCAGCTACGGGCCATAGTGCATCATTGAGAAAATCAGGACAAAAGCCAAGGCGAAGACTGTTTGTAGGCTCCTGTTCAACTAGCTTTCTTATACAGCTCAGGCTCGCCTGCCAGGGACAGTGCTGCCCACCATAAGCCAAGCCCTCCCACATCAATCATCAGTCAAGACAATCTTTTGTTGGTAAAGTTCCACACTGTAGCTCAGGCTGTCCTGTAACTCAATATGCAGCCTAGGCTGGCCTCAAACTCAGAAATCTCCTGCCTCAGCTTCCCAAGTGCTGGAATCATAGGTGTAAGCCACGATTCCCAGTCTTGAGTTGTTTTTTCTGTGCTACATATCTGTTCATTCTTAAAATAAGCAAAACAACAAAGACACATTGTAGCGCATTCAACATGAACTCAACACTCTTATCAGATTTTTAAGTGCACAGAACAGTCATTTATTGGTGATTGAACCCAGGACCTTGAATATACTAGAGAGGTGTTCTACCACTGAGTACTAGGCAAATGCTCCACCTCTGAACACCAAACAATGCTTCACCTCTGCGTCCTCTGGAAGTTGGTTCATTTCTCATAACTGAATCGTTGTCCTCATGATTCCCATTTCCCCATTTTCCCTTCTCCCCGCCCTGGAAACCACAATTCCATCCTTTGCTTCCATGAATGCGGATACCCCTTTGGGTTCTATGTTCCTGTAAGCTCCTCGGGCTGGTTGTCCCAAAGGGTGCTCTGCAGAGGAATTCTCTCCAGCCCAAGACCCCTTGTTAGGTGCAGAAGGCTGGAGGTGGTTTTAGGGTAATGGAAGCTCCAGGACCTGAACAGAATAGATTTCTAGCATTCCTTCATCACAGATGTCCTAATGGGCATTCTAGGATGAAGATGTAGGCCCTGGTGCCTGGTAAGACAGAGGAATCTGTTATTTAAAAGGTTCCCAGAATCCTCTGTTCAGACAAATATCTGGCTAGCTCTGGCCAATCTCTTTACCTCTACTTAATCCTCCCAAGATGATTCCAAGACTCACTCTGAAGCTCCTAAATCCGACAGCTGCCTGGTTTACTCCGCTCCCCCTGCAAAGCCTCCCCCCCATTTTTAAATGTCCATTTGTTATGTTCGCTGGAAGGCAGGGGGCCTGAATCTGTGCTAACACCTGAAGCAATGGCTGTGCTCCTAGAAGGAAATGATTTCCCGCAGGCCCAGCCAGCTGGGGAAACTGGGCCTTGTGCACTCAGCTCGTTTGCTCAGGAGAGCGTCGGTCTGGGACCATGTCGGCATTTCCAAGTCAACGCCCAAGGCTCGGTGGTGGTGGGCAGAAGAGCCATTGATTTTTCCTGCAGTAATAACTCCAATGTGTTTGTTCAGCGCCTTCCCATAGCAGAGCTTTGTCTGATTATATTTTGGTTTTGGTTTTGTTTTTTTTTCTGTTTGTTCTGAGAGGGAAAACCCAGGCAGACGAAAGCAAAGTCCTCGGTGTTTTTGTTCAGTGGCTCCTGGGGTCAAGTCATCTCCACTCTTCAGTCAGATACATTGATTTTCAACACATGTTTAATGAGCGCCTACTGTGTGTTGCTATGGGCAGTGTGTTCTGTGGGGAGAAGTCCAGGGCCTGGTGTTGTCTGAGAGGGCAGCCTGGTTTCTGAAGTCGAGTCCTCCCTGAGGGGTCTCTGAGTCCTCACTTGAGTCCTTACCTGAGTCCTGCATTAGCAAACCAATCTCGGACCACAGTCCTGAAGGAAATGGACTAAACATTCAGCCGACCATTCTTACTTTCTGGCCTGGTGCCTCACTTCCTCTTCCCTGGGAGCAAGCCCTTCCCCATCTTGCCTACTGAGGGCCAGCCTTGCAGCATGCTGCTGAATGCTATGTGCTTGCCAGCGGTTTGTCAGCTCAGAGACAGAGCAGGTACAAACATCACAGCGCCTCTTGTGCTGCTTGCCTTGGGGGGAATGCCAGAAGCATCGACTCACCTCTGAGGGCACAGACAGGCGGGAGAGATGCCCTTCCCAGTACAGTGCAGTGAGCAAGCGGTTTCTCAGGGTTACTCCTAGGAGTGACACTAGCTCGGTGGCTCAGAAGCAACCGCGTCGTTACAAAGCCCTGGAAAATGACACAACAGCTGTATGGCTGACGTCTGAACCCCAACTCCCACCTCCTACAGACTCAAGCGCCTGTCTGCACAGATCACATGTAGTCAAGGGAGAATTACAAACAGGCATTTGGGGGTGAGGCAAGAGGATTCTCAGGTGGCCCCTCCCCAAAGGGAGTAGGGATGTCTCATCCAGGTAATCATAGACTCTAAGACAACAATCATGGTAATCTGTGAAGGGTAAGGACACGGGGAATCAATGGGTTATTTATCTGGGCTTCGAGGCCAGGTAGCTGACATCAAGAGCAAGTGCTTCCACACCCTACCCCATGACTACAGCAATAGGATTAATTGTGCCCTAAATGGGATTTCATCTCAAGGCCCCCATCCTGGTCATTAAATATCAAATATCCTTCATCACAGCGCACCTGGTTGGGCAACAGTACATTTATATGTCAAAAAACAGGCCTTAAAATAAAATAACCAGAATCGCTAAACCACACACATCTCAAAATACAATCCCCGTCCCAGCAACACCCACAGCACCCAGAACTATGAAAGACGTGCATTGTGGGCCTCACTCCTGTCATACTGACCCGAAGCCTCTAGGGTCTGACTTAGGAAGAGTGCTTTAATTCCATGTCCAGGGGGCAGAGATTCACTTCAAGTTCATGTTGGACGTGTTTCATCAGAATTAAATTCCCTGATGCTGTGCCAGACATTCAGGAACATGACATAGAAGTTTTAACCTTCCCTTTCGGATCTGTGCAGACCTGCACGAAGCAAAGCTTCAAGGGACTGACTCTCCATGTGGACAGGGACCTCACTCACCCACCCACCCACCCTGGACTTGGGCAGCATCTGAGACTGAACCCATCACCATGTATTGAATTAATGAAAGGCTGAGGAATTAAAACATTTCCTTTCTCAGAAGTCATTTAGAATATCGGGGTTTGAGGAAGCCTTGGGAGCATGTTTTCAAGATGCTCTTTTAACAGCATGGAAAATACTTCAAGACTAACTTGGCCAACTGTAACTACACCAACAAACCCACTACTCTGGATGCTGTCCTACTGGCTCTAAGCACAGCTCAAGCTGTGTTTTGGAAGACTTTGATAAGAACCCTCTTTATTTACGTACCATCTCCCTAAGTCTCAAGGCTCTACTAGAGAATGATTGTCAAGACAATCCCCCACGTGGAGGTCCCCTCCTCCGGTGGGGTGGTGACAGAAGCAAGGGACTTGCAGACACTGGAGCCACCATCTGACTATTGAAGATGTCATCAAAGTTAATCAGCAGACCGAAGAGTCTGCCTAGACAACCATAGGCTTCCTGTTCTGTGAATTAATTTAAGAAAAATGAAAGGAATAGATAGTTCTTGTTCTCTTTGCAGTATCCTAAGAACTTCACATTTCACCAAAAGATACTTGATACCTGCAGGTTCCAGACATGTTTGAGAAGTGACCCCAAATTACTCTGCAGTAGATTTGATTCTGAGTTCATCAGGGAATCCCAAACGCTAGACACACATGAAAGGTGGGCATGGGGGAAGGCAAAGGACAGATGTATGCACCTTTCTGTTTGGAGGGGGATTTCTTTCCCTCTTGTTTTCAAGCAAAATTTACTACGGTTTTTCTTTTCTTTATTTTTTTTTCAAGAAGAATACATTTTTATTAGAGGAAATTTTGTCAGAATAGAAGTGCGAGACTCA
>NC_022015.1:83572542-83579054 GCF_000317375.1 Microtus ochrogaster
TCCTTCCTGTCCTAACACGTGGGTGTGTGTCCTTCCTGTCCTAACATGTGGGTGTGTGTCCTTCCTGTCCTAACACGTGGGAGTGTGTCCTTCCTGTCCTTTTCCCTCTGAATCTTAGAAAACAGAAGGGAACGTGGCTCGGCCGGTAGAGTGCTTATGTAACGCACAAGAAAGCTCTGAGTTCCATCTCTAGCACCACACAACCAGACTAGTGGCTCAAACCTGTAATCTCAGTACCCAGGAAGTGAGGGCGGGGAGCGTCAGGAGTTCAAGGTCACACTCATCTGCCTAGCAGGTTTGAGGCCAACCTGGAATACAGGAGACTATATTCCAGATGTGCAAATGAGACCAACTGTGAGAGCAAGAACCACACCTGTCTTTACGGATCTTAGTGACTCCAGAACCCAGCACAGGGCTGAGAGTCAATGCGGCTGAAGAAAATAGCAACGGGCAATATGGTGTTCAGTGGGGCCATTGGAGCTCGTGGAACCTACCCTCAGATACACTGTGGTGTGTAACACTGCAATTCCGTTGGGCTAATTAATAATAGAAACTGGCATGCCAATCACTTACCCTGAGCCCTCCTTAATGGGCTTGCAGACAGTCCCTGACAGTTCCCTGGCTCCCAGCATCACCTGTCTAAGCTTGTTCTCTGGCCAATGGGACGTAGACAAGTAGAATAGCCTGGATGTACCAGTGCTGTGGCCCCAAGCAGTCCTTTCCCAAGGGGGACGCAAGTTGGTAGATAATGTCCCAGATCCCTTGCTTTTCAGAGTGACAAAGGTAAGATCGTCTCTGTGCAGCCCCTCCGACAACCTCCAAAGGATCGCCCCATTAACCTCAGCATAGCTCATTAGCATAGACATCTCTTCAGCTTCCCTCTCCTGCTTGCTCCTCACCGCGCATTTCCAGGGATCACCTCCCAGAGAAACTGTCTGCAGCAAATCATCTTCTCAGCCTCCGCATCTAGAGGGACCCAGCCAGATCCTTCCCTCTGGACAGTCTCAGAAGCGGAATTAAACCAGATAAAGTCTTTAGAGACCCAGGGTACATATTGATTGGCAAGTAACTTCCAGGCGCTCCTTCACCAGCCCTTGATTTGATGCTTGGAATCTGAACTCTGAACCAAACACTTAGGAAGAGCGAAAAGAAGTCGCGGCCCCAGCCGGCTGGGTCAGCTCTGTAGGATCGATCAGCAGCTTCATTTGAGTTTGTTCTTTTGTTGCTCTCGTCTCTGTTGTTTGCTTTGCTTGCTTTTCTTCTGCGCTACTGGACAGCAGCCAGTGCTTCAGGAATTTTTTTTTTCCTTTTGTCTCTACGAATGGAAAGGGAGCAGGGATTGAACATGGCAGAGAAAAGAACTTGGGAGAACGAGCAAGCGAGAGACTCCTTCGAAATATTCCAGCCCTAGGTCTCGGTAACAATCAGAGCTTGGCGCTTTCAGGAAAATGAAAAGGGACAGACTGCGGTGGGGACAGGGTTTTTGTCAATAGGAGACCCTGCAATCTATGCAGACCAAGTACAGTTGTGTCACAAAACAAAGCTGTGTTGGGGGGAGTTTTCAAGGTGACCTAGAAAGCACCTTTCTCAGGGGACGCCCAGGAATGCAGCTCCCTCACGGCTCCACTGGTGAGGTGGGGCTGCATACAGCAGAAGGACTGCATTGGAGGGATTGTCATGGTGACCTAGAAAGCACTTTCTCAGGGGACTCCCAGGAATGCAGCTTCCTCATGGTTACACTGGTGAGATCGTGACGGCCCAAAGCAGAAGGGCTGAGCTAATCCCTGAAAACAAAATATAGGTACATGCTCACTCTGCTCAAGATAGCCTGGACATTCCCTGCAAGCGTGAGCTGGGTCGAGTGACAGGAATGTGAACACCCCCACTTCGTGGAAAGAACCCCAATCAACCCAGTTTCCGTGTCTGCCACCTCCCCTGCAGCACATCCCCAGCTCTCTCTTCTCAGAATTGCTTTTTGGTCTCTCTACCTTGTCCTCTGAAAATGGGACAAACTTCTGGCCTTCTTGGCTTTGGGGGTTCCTGATTTATCTCCTAGACCCAACTCATGAGTTAATCATGGGGTCCAAAGACCAGAGTATTCATCCAGGTGGTATTTCAAAATAGCCAGGAATATATGTTACTATTGTTAACTAAATAAAAGTAGACCAACTTTAGAATTGTGAGTTCAGTGACATGGGTTGAAGTCTTCAAGCTCCCTTAGCCTCCGTGCTTGCCTGGAAGACATACAGAGATTCCAGGGAGGGAGTAAAGGAAACGCACAGTGTGAAAGCTTCCTCATAGCCAGCAGCTAGTCCTTTCTGTCCTTTGTGAGAACAGACGACACAGGGATAGCCCAACTGCACATGGGAAATGTGCCCACAGGTTTACGTGTTTAAGGCTGGATCTCCAGCACATGGTTCTGTCAGAAGACAGAGCCTTATTGGAGAAATTGAGTCACTCAGGGGTGGGATTTGAAATTTTATAACTCAGTCCATTTCCTATCCACTGTCTACTTTACAGTCCATCGAGATGTGAGTCCCTGAGGAGTCCAGCTGTACACTCCTGTACGCTCTCTTCCATGGACTGTACCCCCTGAAACTGTAAGCCAAAATAAATCCTTCCTCAAGTCTCTTCTTGTTGGGTATTTTGGGGATAGCAACAAGAAAAGTATCCGATTCTAAGGGTGAACTAAGGGCCCAGCATCCACAACTGCTCGGGAATGTACTCACACAGTTCCACGATCAACCTTCAGGTGACCTTGAAGGAAGAGTTGTTTCCTCTGCCTCCAGCTGAGTGCTCCCAGCACAGGGAAAACACGCCCACCCTGCGTCCCCCAGGGTGGGTTGTGAAGGTTAATGAATTAGAATTTGTGAAGTGCTTTGAGATCCACGGATGAAAGGGCCTATGAAGTCGAAAGCGTTTGCATGATTATTAAATTGCCTTGCCTGAGGTCAGACAGCACAGGACGAGGGGAGCCAGAAGGGGAGGACACTGTCTTTTTCTTCCATTCCCCTGCTGGAATAACTAAGACAGTAACCCGTGCTTGTTAAGATGGGCTGTCCCTCGGCATGCGGATGTCCTCGGGCCTCACATCCCCGCTCCTTTATTCACAGAACTCTGGCTAGGACCACTCTTCCTAACTCACCAACTCTGCTCACCAGAATGCCAAACAGCCCCCTCAGTCTTGGGGGAGACTTTGGGTTCACAGGTCTGAATTCAAGCAAGCTGGTGAGGGGTAGACTCAACTTGACCTTCTTACACCACTTGAAAACAAGGACAGTCTTTATAAGTCAACCAGACACCAAGTGAAGAAGGAGATCAGCTCTGGCTGAACTTGAGGGTGCAGGGTTTCACTTCCTCTGGGTCTTTCCTGTACCCCATTTTCTAGTGGTTGCAATATTTGTTTTACAAACATCTCTTGGGCTCTTTGTGTTTTCCTTCCCCCACTTTGGCTGTTGCACAGACAGCTCATTGCAATTCAGGCACCTGTCACTTTGGAATGTCAGTGTGGCTGTTGCCAAGCTGATTAGCTAAGATGAAGAAAAAAATACAGCACCATATAAATAAAAAATTACAGACTGTCACATTGTTTCAAAAGAGCCCACCTTGCCATACTAGACCTCAGCAAAGTGGCTCCCTTCTGTTCCCAGCTAAAGGGAACACTTAGAATGTCTTGTTTTTAGTGATTAAGTGGTTAATGATTTAATGAACTAAAAAAAAATATCCTCATTTGTTGCTTTCCTTGGACTCAGGGAAAAAAAAAACCTCAAAGAGCTGATTTTCTGTGTACCTCAGTCCAATATTGCTACCTGCTGGGATACGAACACAGTCTCTAAATAAATTGCTAGTGGCCTTAGGCGGGTGGAAGAGCCTTTCTTTGATCCTGCTGGAGCGGATGAAGTCAAATGTTCAATCAATCAATCACATTCATAACTTGCAGCTACTATCGGGTTGACAACAGCCTATTATTTATTTTTAAAACCATATATTTCATTATTGTAAAACACACAGGCTCTCGTGAGGGGGAAGAGACTAAATTATTGATAAGCCATATAGATGGCAGAGTTTGTTGTTTCTGACACGCTTGTCACTAACTATTGTCAAGAGGAATTTACTAAGGTGCAGAGTCAAGAAAGTTGGCCAGGAACGCGTGTCGTGCTGGAGCAGAAATGGGAAAAGGAAATGCTAAGGCCCTCTCTCTCTCTTATTGAATTCTTGTAGGCAAAAGGCAGCTGAAGGCAGGACAGGTTTCCATTGTAAAGGGAGACTTGAAAAGGCCCCCATTTGATTACTATGGCAAGGGAGATTTGGTTCTCAAAATAGCCATGCATTTGGGAAATGAATTTTTGCTGGTGTCTGTGCATTCCTGCAAATAACAACTGCGACTCTCCAGAACTCCCTCATGGAGCTGGGCCAGACATGTTTATTCAATATTGTGCACTGGGGTGGGGGGGGATGTGCAGTCACCACAGCTGCAGCATCAGGCTCAGAGGAGGCCAGCTACGGGCTCCCTGGCTTCCGAGGGTTGAAAACGAAGGGAGGAACCTTCTGTTGTACCCTGTCATGAACCCTGAGCTATAGAGCACTGCCAATGGGGCCCCCTTGCCCTATGGACCCCTAATCATATGTCTGTCTGTCTGCCTGTCTGTCATCTCCACTGTGGACTCTAGGAATTGAACTTAGCAGGTGCCCTTGCCAACTGAGCCATCTCACCAGCCATGCAAATGAATTTCTGCAATGGACTTTAGAGAGTGGAGAACATTTAGAAGAATGTTGACCACTGCCCTCCCGCAGGAGTAGGGCCCAAACTCAGGGGCTCACACACACTATCCTGGCATACTTCTGAGCTTGATCCTTAACTCCCAACCACTCCTTTTTCTATTTCTCTGTTTCCTGCTCTCTGGGCAATGAGGCCCCGGCAAGCTAAGGTCCTGAAGCTGCACACACCTCCTCTGTTCCCACCCGAATAGCATGGTTTGAAACAGAGACGCTCCCAGATTGCTACCCCGCTCCCACCTGCAGCAGGCAGAAAAAGTTGTTCCAGAAATATGCTAAAAGAAAGAGCCCCCGGAGTGAGGTAAAGGAGATGTTTTATTAAAGGACTCCAGTCTTCATTCACACTGACCAACCTCATTAGAACAAGTCTGACAACTCTTGAAGAAAACATCTGTGGAACAAAGATCACTAACGCTTACCCCACCCCCATCTGATGCCCCCAGAACATAAACACAATGGAAGAGAAATCAAAGCTCTTTGGGGGGTCTGTGTGAGGTTCAGTTTGTACTCCAAACTCACTCTAAGCATCGCATGATCTCCCAGTTGCAGGGATGGTGTGGGACAGGCTACAGGTGTGTTGGGGAAAACACATTTCTCAAGGTCAAAATGCCCTTCGACATCTGTCCACTCAATTCTCTGCTAGACTCCAGAGGTGAGAAAAGCAGAAGGCAGAGGAATTCGAATTAGATAACCAGTTAGGGGCAGATTCGGGGAGGGACTGGCATAGGGAACCTCTCCCCTAAGGGGAAGTACGAAGCATCAGTCCTTAGAGTTAAAACCTGGAGAGCTGCCTGCTTGCTCTGCCTCCCATGTGACGCTACGCCTAGGGTAAGATCCCAATATACACTGCTTGTGTTGTAAGGCAATAAATGCCAACTGGAACCCAGCCAGGAAGCACAAGTGTGTGTGTGTAGTGCTGATTTTGACAAGGGTTAGAGGTTTAGGATTTGTAGCAACCTTCTGGATCCATGAGGAGACCTGACAGCCTTTGAGGAACTGGCAGCCCTCACCTACAGTGTTTGCTGCTGTTTCTGTTGTGTGCTGGCGTGTCTGTGAGCTCCAGGAGTAGTTGTTAGAGTCTCCTCTGGACCAGAGCGAGACCCCTACACAGCTGTACACTGAGTTTGTCCCCGTCCTCTGTGGGAACTTAGGACCCAGGCGGTGTCAGAAGATTCTGCCAAGGTGGGAGGTGGTTTAGACTCTCTTCTTGGTGGTGTTATCTGGGCTACTCCCTTCAGCACGAAGCTTCTCTAACCAGCTTGGCAAGGATCCCTCTTGCCTTCAAAGAACCTTCTGGCTTACGTTCTATCCATCATTCCTGGATCACCTCATCTTGTGATCTTCTTGACTGTTCATCCCCAGCTGTTACTTTTAAAATGGTATTTTGTTATAAACTGAGATTCCTATCATCTGTCTGTCTGCCTGTCTGTCTGTCTATCCATCCTCTCATCTATCTATCTAATCTATCATCCATCTGTCTAATTTATCATCTATCTATCTATCTATCTATCTATCTATCTATCTTTCTATCTATCATCTATCTATCTATCTATCTATCTATCTATCTATCTATCTATCTATCTGTTGAAATAAGAGTGGCGGGGCTGTGTCCCCGGTACCCGGCTGCCCACAGGGCTAGCTTAGCTTATGCCCCAAAATAATTACACGGAAACTGTATTCTTTTAATCACTGCCTGACCCATTAGTTCCAGCCTCTTATTGGCTAGCTCTTACATA
>NC_022015.1:83581379-83602511 GCF_000317375.1 Microtus ochrogaster
AAGAGCTAGCCAATAAGAAGCTGGAACTATTGGGGCCAGGCAGTGTTTAAAAGAATACAGTTTCCGTGTAATTATTTCGGGTATAAAGCTAGCCATGCAGGCGGCCGGGTGCTGGGGACGCAGCTCCGCCGCTCTTATTTCAACATCTATCTATCTATCTATCTATCTATCTATCTATCTATCTATCTATCTATCATCTATCTATCTATCATCTATCTATCTATCAATCTATCTATCATCTATCTATCTATCATCTATCTATCTATTGAATCTATCATCTATCTATCTATCGAATCTATCATCTATCTATCGAATTTATCATCTATCTATCTATTGAATCTATCTATCTATCTATCTATCTATCTATCTAATCTATTATCTATCTAACTCAACTTGTTCTAACCACTGCCCCATAGCTATGGTCCTCTCTAATATCCTGTGCATAACTTCAAGTCAACAGCCAGCTACCAAATCTTGTATGAAATTCTATCAGTGACATTTTCTTTTATTTTTCAAACATTTTGCAATCTGGGTTGGCATATATGGGAACCTATGGGAACTGGGTAGACCCAAACTATCAATGGCCCAGAAGAAACCATTCATTATTATCTTAGACACAGTGGAATTAACTCTTCAGCAGGAAAAAAAGGGATCTGGCCTCTGCGGCTTTTCTGTTAAATGGGGAAGTTGCCTCTCTTGCTCTCCAACCAGCTAAAGCCATGACTACACGAATTTATGTCCATTCTGTTTGTGAAGGGAGGAGACAGCAGAAGTTTAAAAGAGCACAGGTGTGGCCATGTCTGGTGGCGGAGTTCACTGTAGGTGAGAGAGCCTGCTGCACATTTGAGATTGCGTTGCTATTTACCTCCAGTGTGACCTTGTAAATGGGTACCCTGTGTACCTTCAGGAAAGAATAGGAGAAAGAAATGGGCTGCAGCTTGTTACTCACTGACTGCCCAGCAATGGCCGGTTTGTTTGTTGTAGTTTCATGGAAAGCCTTCAAGAGAGGGAAGATACAGCCACCTCATGCAGCATAGGTGAAAAGCATGTGTTCCTGCATCTTTAGCATGCTCTTATGTTTCCTGGACTGCAAGGTGCATTTATTTACCCACTAACACCACTCTGGTGACTGGTCTTTGGCAATGTCCAGAAACAGGTCCTGTATGTGGTTCTCCTTGTAGCTTGTTTGATGCTCACATTGGTGAGAGTTGCCTCCCCAGCGATGCCTGAAGTACCTGCAAGGGGATGGATGAGGGTGGGGCAGAGAGATGGTTTTTATTTTGTCCTCCCTCCCTGGCAAGAGAAGACCCTATTAAATATGATGTTTTAAATAGTCTCTAACCCAGCCCTGGTTCCCTGAGGATCTGTCTGTGATTGATCAGTTGGACAGTAGTAATGGGCACTAATTATACCTAGAAGCCACAGACAGCAGGCCTGCCTGACAAGGCCTTTGGTGATTCGGATTTGGGCAAACATGAAGAGGTAAAATGACTGCACCTTTCCAAAGTCACGAAGGGATTTCTTCTTGAAAAAAAAATGAGCAATTTAGGAAAACAGTTAAAAATAAAAATAAGAAATGAAACAGAAATGCTTCTGTCCTCCTGGTTGGGGAGAAGATTGAAATTCCCTCTGTGTGGGACACTGTGATGTCAGTAAGCACCGTCCTGGGCTTCTCCTGAGGGTACTGGGAATTCTCGGACTTGACAGTGACCTCCCAAATGTGGCTCTTTAGATCCCAAAAGAATACACTGAACCAAGAAATGGGTTGTGACCAAAAGCTCTATCTTCTACCCCAAGTGACCCTCCTACAGTACTGACTCCTTTACAGCCGTGACTCTCTACAGCCGTGACCCCTCTACAGCCGTGACCCCTCTACAGCCGTGACCCCTCTACAGCCGTGACCCCTCTACAACTGTGACCCTCCACAGCTCTGATCCTCCATGGCCGTGACCCTTCACTTCAGACTGTGAAGTTGGTTGCTAACTTACAGCTCCTCCAGGAAGCATTTGTCAGACTGGCTTCTCCACCGAGTCTGATACCAAAGGTGCAAGGACATACACCCCACTCACAGGAGCAGGGTAAAGACAGAAGGGGACATCATGAGAAGACAGCACACTTAGCTCCACAAAGCCTAGGTAGCTGGCTCTAGCTTGTAACAGGGACAGGAACATGCCGGTTCTGAGCCTAAGGTGACAGGAGGATTTATCTAGTTTCTGTCTACCCCTCTGAAGGCTCTGACACTCACCATGACATGAGCAGAGGTGAGTGACCCAAAGGACACCTGAGCTGAACCCACAACCTGAAGCACAGCTGTCCTGCCAAACCCCAGTCTCATGAGTAAGAAAATCATGTGCTGGTTGTCAAGATTATGATACCATTTGTTACCTGGCATTACAGGAGCAAAACTGACTGATACATTTCAGTCATTCTAGTGCCCCGGACTTTCTAGTAAAAAGAAAAAGTTGCAGTAACTTAGAGGTACAAAGAGAGAGACACAGGAAGGGACAGCAGTCGGTCTGGAAGACAGAGGATGTCAGGATAATGCATTGACACTGGAGCTGTCGTGTGACAATGGATTGGCTTTGCTTGTCTTTTGTCCTATATTTCAAAAGCAAGTCTCTCAATTATTGATGACGTTGGCGCACCCGGCCGCTCTCTAATTAATGATGGAGGTTTTCCTGGATGAAGGCAAAGAAGGAGCCCCTGGAGGAAAAGCTTTCCTCATTGACTTAGTTGATCCATTGTCTTGTTTGAACCACAAGGCTTTGGGGTACCATCAAAGAGCAGGGTACCCTTCCAGGAAATAGAGGGTGGGATGAAGCAAATGACCTCTCAGGAAAATTAATTGAGGTCGTTATTTCTTTTAGGAGTTTAGAAGATGCTCTTGGGCACCTGCATTCAGGGCAGCATGGAGCTTGCTTCTAGAGCAAAGTCCACCATCCCATCAGCTTCCTCCAGAGTGTGTACACCATAGCAACACCTGCTGCTCCCTGGTCCATGGTGTGAGGATGCCGGTACTGATGGGAGGCCCACTGGATGCCATCTGCTCTATACACTTCACATCGGGGCCTCAGCCACACCTCACAACAACTCCAGGGGAAAATTTAATTATAAACTGAATTTTACTCATGGGAAGTCAAATATCAGCCCAGCCAGGACCCAGAAGGCTGGGTGTAGACCCTGACAATCTATGAGCTCTTGTGTTCTAGAAGATTCCCCTGGATTGCTTTTTAAATTACCTTTTAATTACATAATTTATTAATTGGGGGTGCAGGTATGGAAGTCGCAGGACACCTTTGAGGAGTCAGTTCTTTCCCTCTGCCCTGGGGGTCCGAGGGATCAGGTCTTCAGCTTTGGCTGCAGATGCCTTTCCTGACTGAGTCACCTTATATCCTCTTTTAGCTCTTGCCCAAGAGGATCCTGGATCCTTGGACAATTGCTGGGAGCCCAGCTGAGCTTGTAAAGCTGGCATGAACCACGTTCATCCACATTTCCAGTGTTAGTGTCCTGATGTAGGGAGCATCAAGAAGAGGGGCTCTTGACCTTTCCAGGTGACGCTACTAAACTGCCTTTGAGATCAGGTGGGTCATCAGCTTATGTAGAGGGTACTGTGTGAAGGGCTACTACATAACACTGTTCTTTTGTACAGCAGGGATACCACTTGGAGCATTGGCCTTGATATAACCCAGGGACCACCCCATGAAAACTCGTGGGGGAGTTTATTTATTCCAATATCCAGCCAAGGCATAGAGATAGACCTTATAGGCACAGCAACCTGAGGAACTGCTGACTGTGGGGAGCTTAGGGACACAGAGGAGGGCATCATAGCCTCCTCTAGCTTTGCCCTGCATTTTTACCCATTTTAACTGTTTTTGTTGCATTGTGCATGTACAAGTACAAGCAATCGTATAATTTTATACTTCTTCAGTTTAGGGATTCCTTCAACCCCTGACTCTCTCCTAAACCCCTGCACCTGTAAAGAGAGTGAAATATTTGGGTCTGCTTCTGACTATGGGATCAATAGAGAAACAGGGTGACTGACGATGCCATGGGCTTTTGCTGTGGCCACTGGTACATGGCGTCCCTGCTGGTCCTTCATGGTACCAGATGCCTGCTGGGATCTCAAGGTGTCTACCATGGACCTTTCCTCTGCTGCTTCATGCCTGCTGTTTCTCCTCAAAGCTGGACTCAAGCTGGAGTGACAAACTCAAGCACACAAGCCCCAAACAAAGCTCCAAATCCTTGGAATAACTATGAATCATCCATGAGCAGTAACTCTCTCCTGCCTGAGCTCTGCTACCAAAGGCTTCTAGGCAGCCCTTATATTCTACAGGATAGAAAGATCCCATTTGTAGAAAGAAAATTAATGAATGTATCAGGTACAAGATGTATTTGTAAGCAAAAATATGGCAGTCATCTTGTCTCTTTCTTGAACTTTATCCTGGAGGTGGTGTCTTGGTCTCCTTAGATATCTCAGAAAGGGTACCCAAAGTCCCAAAGAAGGAGTGCTTAGGTGAAGGGAAGGGAAGGGATGGAGGCATATGCTCAGAGAGCAGAGTAGGAAACAACTCCAGAAGTCCCTTGAGATGACTAAAAGATGGGGAAAGACCAACAGAACAAGTGTCTCCCAAACACTTCTCTTCCTTGCTGGAAGCCATGTTGAAACAGGAAATCACAGTGTTGGGAGGAGAAACCAGGTTGTGCCCGGTGGCACGTGAGCTGTTCCTCTCGTTTTCTGTGCATGGAAATTAGGAAACTCAATATTCTCCTCCTCTTCTTCTGTGGGAGTAGAATTCCTCTGCAGTTAGCAAATTCACCCACTGCAGATACTCACTGTTTGAGTCTCCCGTTCAGTCATTGTTCCCATGACAGGATGATAAATATGCAGGATGAATGTTATATGCTTTATGTCTATTGGAAACAGCAATAATAAATTAGCTAAGGCATTGAGTATTATATTGTCCTTGGAGCCCTTCTCAGAACCCTCCAGTACACGTTACTCATCAGTCAGGGGAAAGCTACTTCCCTCCCTGTCCCAGAGGATATTTGTTCTCCCTGGAAGATGTTGTGACAATGCATCCAAATAACAGTCTTAAATCCTCCTCTAGTAAGTATTGAGAAGTAGGTACTTTCTCACACCCGTCTTAGTAAAGTATGGCCCTTTATGCACCAGTTGCAGTACTGGGGACATTTTGGGGAAACTTTCACTTTCCTGATGGCAGGAGCTAGACCTGCCTTTCCGTCTCCTTGCCTTGAGCATAGACATGCTCTTCAAAGCAGCTCTGCTCTCAGGTGACCGTGTCATTCTCTTAGAGCCACCAGGAGATCATTTGCTGAGTATGCAGCAATGTCCCGATAGCTGAGACATTATTGGTTTGGTGTTTCCTACATACAGACAAAAGGACTCCAAACAGATATAAAATGATTTTCAGGTATGCGTGTATTCTAGTACATTCTTCTTTGCATTAACATGGTAGGTATGGCAATCATCTTTAGCTGTCAACTTGACCCAGGCTGAGTCACCTGAGAAAAAGGTCTCAATCAAAGAATTGTCAAGATCAGATTGGCCTGTGAGCGTGTCTGTCTTGGGAGCTGGGTCTGTCTTCATTGTTAATTGGCATAGAAGGGCCCAGCCCACCCAGCACAATGCTGTTCCTGGGGCAGATGGTTCTGGGTGTATAAGAAAGCTAGGAAAGCATCAGTTAGCAAGGGTGCCAGCAAACTGTTTCTCCTGTGGTTTCTGCTTCAAACTCCTGCTTGAGTTTCCACCCTGACTTCCCTTGATGAAGGCTGTCACCTGGGAGTGCAAGCCAGATAAGCCCTTTCCTACCAAGCTTCTTTTGGATAGTGTTGTATCATAGCAACAGAATGGAACTGGAATACTGAGGGTGTGGAGGTATTCTCTTTGTGCTGTAACAAATAAAGCCTGCCTGAAGATCAGAGTACAGAGCAAGCCATACTAGTTAGCCATAGAGACCAGGCAGTGGGGGCACATGCTTTTAATCCCAGACTGGGGAGACAAAGACAGAAGGAACTCTGTGAGTTCAAGGCTACCCTGGACTACATGAGATTGATCTAGTCTAAAAGAGAAACAGAGCCAGGCAGTGGTGGCTCACACCTTTAATCCCACTACTTGGGAGTCAGACACTTTTAATCCCAGTACAAGGAAGGTGGAGACAGGAAGGGATATGGCTGGGTGGAGAGAGGAATATAAGATGGGAGGAGACAGGAGCTCAGCGCATTTTAGTCTGAGAATTCATAAAGACAGGATTGCCCTTTGGGTCTCAGGTATAGGTAAGATCTCTAGTGGCTGGCTGCTCTGCTTCCCTGATCTTTCAGCTTTCACCTCAATAGCTGACTGCAGGTTTTTATTATTAAGACCAATGAGACTTTGCACAAATGAGAGTATTGTAGTTATTTCATCATCAAATGAGCAATGTTTTGAAGACAAGATTAACAACCTACGCATCATGTTCACCATTGTAGTTTTAGTTTTTCTGGAGACAGAGTCTTTTGCGTTAGCCCAAGATGGCCTGAAACTCACTGTGTAGCTCAGGCTAGACTTGAACTGCCTCTGATTCATGGGTGTTTAGTGCACTGAAAATACCATATACCATCACCACTATCAAATGCCAGAACATCTGCATGATTCATAAACTCCATCCCCATCCAGCAATCACCTCCTCCCAGCTCCAAGAAACACTCATCTTTTCGTCTCCACGGATTTGAACTCCATCCCCATCCAGCAATCACCTCTTCCCAGCTCCGAGAAACACTCATCTTTCCATCCCCATGGATTTGACTTTTCTTAACCTTACATAGAAACAGAATCATACAATATGTGGCATTTTGTCTGGGCTTCTACACATAACATAGTATCTTCAAGTGCGCCTATGATGCAGCCTCATCACTGCTACAGCGCTCCTCATGGCTGGACGGTCTATGAGCATCTTCGCTATTTGGCTTATTCATTTATCAGTTGATGGGCATTTGGGTGGTTTCCACTTTGGGGCTATTGTGGATAATGCACTATAAGCACTCTGGTACAAGTTTTTGTCTGAACAGATGTTTTCAATGACCATGAGAATATACCTAGAAGTAGAGCTGCTGGTTCTCATAGAAATTCTATTTTTAACTTCTTGGGGAATGGCCAAGCCATTTTCCACAGTGGCCCCAACAATTTACATTTCCACAGCAATGCAGAAAACTTGCAACGGCTTCTCCTCCCCAGTGACATTTTGGGCTTTTTGAGATAATGTGTCCTATAGCACAAGCTGGCCTTGAACTCCTACCCCAGCCTCCAGAGTGGAAGGATTAAGACTCAAGCCACCACACCTGGCTCTAACCACCTCTTGCTATTGACGTGATTTTACATGTTGGCCATCCTACCGGGTGTAAAGTGTCTCGCTGCAGCTTGGGTGGGAGTTTTCTCTAAGGACTGTTGAAGCTGAACGTTTTATTGACACATGTTTCTGGTCCATTTATGTACCTTCCTTGGAAGAATGTCAGTTCTAGTCTTTTGCCCATTATTAATAGGGTTCTTCTTCATATTGAATTTTAGAAATTTTTTCTGTTGTGGATACTAAACCTATATCCAATATACCATTTGTCAATAGGCAATGTAGATTGCCTTTTCATTTCATCCCTTTGACTCAGAATTATAATTTTAGTGAAATCTAATTTACTGTTTTCCTCTTGCAACTGGTGTTTTGATGTCATGTTTTTAAACCATTGCCTATTTTGTAGTCATTTGGGGACTGAAACATGATTTATTAAGAGCATTTATGACTATCGCAAAGGGCAGTAGTACTCTGAGTTCTGTCAGCAGCTCCAGCTTCGGGGGATCTGATGCCCTCTTCTGGCCTCTGAGGACACTTGTGTCCGTGTGCACATACCCATATACACACCAATATACATAATTCAAAAAATAAAATGATCTTTAAAAACATAGGGAATCCATAGATACCTATGCTTTCTTCTGTTGCTGAATTCTCTTACCTCTTCCATACAGGTGTTTGGTCCCTTTGGGTTAGATTTAAGCACTCTCAGAGGTGGGGCCCAAGCTAACCTTTTTCTAGGTGTAGCCTCAGCTGTCTCTGACCCGTCTGTTGAAAACACCATCCTTCTCTCCTTGAGTGGTCTTGAAACTCTTGTCAAAGTCACTGGATCAGCATTGCATGGGCATAATTTTGGGTTCTCAATTCTACCCACGTGTAGTAAGTACTTCATCATTCCTGCTGAGAGGGTCTGTGCTTTGCAGTGTGTAAGTTACTGCTATGACAAACATTTTCTAGCGTGAATTTTTTGGTGACATCATCTCTTTAGTCTCTTTAACAGTGTTTATCTTGATATCTGTCATGCTGGATATCAGTAGTCACTCAGCTTCCTTTTGAGCACTCTTTCTAGACAGATTTTTCCACTTCACGCTTTTGACCTATTGGCCTCTTTGTATCTCAAGTGAGTTTCTTGTAGACAGCACACAGCTCTGGTGAAGTGGGATTCCCCTATGTATGCTGTAAGTATGTTTTATTACCATTGGTTAATAAAGAATCTACATCGGGCCTATGACAGCACAGAGTAGAGCAAGGCAGGAATTCCAAGCAGAGATAGAGGAGAAAAGAAGGCAGAGTCAGAGAGACGCCAAGTAGCCACCGAAGGAGTCAGTCACTGGAAACTTACCAGTAAACCACGAGCCTCGTGATAATACATAGAGTAATAGAAATGGGTTAATTTAAGATGTAAGAGTCAGTTAATAAGAAGCCTAACCTAACAGGCCAAGCAGTGTTGCAATGAACATAGTTTCTGTGTGACTATTTCGGGTCTGGGCTACCGGGAAGTGAACTAGCAGCCTCCATCAACAGCTCTGCTCTGCCTTTTAAGTGGACACCTTGAACCGTTTGCTTTTAAATTATTGATAAGAAAGAATTGAAGGAAATTACACTCATTTTGCTGTTTTATATATATTGTTGTTGTGCCTCAATTCTATCATTACTGCCTTCTTCAGGGATGTGTGCACGTGTGTGTGTGTGTGTGTGTGTGTGTGTGTGTGTGTGTGTGTGTACATATGGGTGTGCGTGAGTGTGTCAGAAGCTGACATCAGATGTCTTCAACAACTGCTTCCTCCGCCGTACTTACTTTTCTGAAACACACTCCCTTAATGTATCTGTAACTCACCCATGTGAGTGGATAAGCTGGCCAGTGAGCTTCAAGGATCCACTGGTTTCTGTCTCTGGGGCTACAGATGGAAGCTACTGTACCCAGATTATTTTTTTTCAGGGGTGCTTGGTTCACCTCTGGCCCTCATACTTACACATCAGGCATTTTATTGACTGAGCCTTCTCTCTAGCCCCTCTATTTTTAATATCTCTGACTCTTTTTTCTTTCTCTCACTCAAGTATGTTGCTGGATACACAGTATATTTTTTATCTTGTTTATAAAAACTGAGGCATTTATATTTGTATTTATTTTATAATTTACATCTCTTTTCAGTGTTACAATGGCTTTCTTGTTGCTTCCTTTCTTTTTTTTAATATTTATTTATTTATTATGTATACAATATTCTGTCTGTTTGCCTGAAGGCCAGAAAAGGGCGCCAGACCTCTTTACAGATGGTTGTGACATGTGGTTGCTGGGAATTGAACTCAGGACCTTTGGAAGAGCAGGCAATGCTCTTAACCACTGAGCCATCTCTCCAGCCCCAGTTGCTTCCTTTCTTCATCTTTTTGTTTCCTTCAGGTCTTGGAGCACATTTTTAATAATTAGCTTTCTTATCTAGCTAACTAGATTGCCCACTAACCATTTTTGGTACTAGAGCATAGCCTCCCTAGATATCAGATTCTCTTCCCCAGTGTGCAGTAAACACCCACACTTATTGCCTATATAATGATTCTCTGGATAGATGTTTCCAAGTCTGTATTTTCTGTCACATGAGACTGCCAGAATTTCTGTTCTATTAGCTCAGCAGTTATCTACAAAAGTGAGCTGAGCATTCCTTAAGTGTATAGAGCAAAAATCAAACAGGCACCCACCCCAGTCTTTGAAGATGGACTCTGGGGTTTTTGGGAACATGTCAACACTCAAGTGGCAGTCTCTTAATGTTAGCTTGCCCTTAACTTCCTGCCTGTGTGGTCTCTGAAGGTCACCCATTGCGGAGAGCCTGGAGAGTCCTTGGCTCATTCCTGCAACTGGTCTTGAGCTATGGAGTCCCAGGAAAATGTCTCTCTGAGCTTCTCTGAAGCTGGAATTTGCCAACCTGTCTACTTGCCAGGCCTTTGCTCCCAAGGTTATTAGTTGGTCATTCACTTCAGTCATTGCCAGAGATAAATACGGAAGAATAAGACAGCACCTTTTGTCCTAAGACCATCTAGTTGGAGACTCTGGTAAAGAATTCTGGTCCTACCTACCAATATGCCCCGTACCAGGACCCCTCAGTTCTCTGGACACATTCCTCTTTCTCTCTTCTTCTGTGTTGCCCCCTCCTAACTCCTTTTTCTTTTCTGTCCTTTCACAACTGATGTCCCGGGCACAGTCTTATCGTAAACTAAGGAGCACTAAGGAGCAGACTTGATTTGGGGAACACCAAAATCTGGTAGATGGGCCAGAAAGTTGAGAGGTGGTCGTGGACCACGAAGGATCAGCAATCCAAAGACATCACGAGTGATCCGTGACTCCAGGTAACATCAGATCCCAGGCCCAGGAACATGTAACAGGCAAAGACAGGGGATAATAACCCAGGAAAGGCCAATGAGGGGTGTGCCAGAAGGAAGACTGGGAGGCGCAAAGGACCCACAATGGGTGGAAACCAGAGCAAGCCTGTGTGTTGGGGTCTGGGAAGAGAGGAGGCCTGGTACCAGGCGACACTGGGAAAGAATCAGTGCAAGGCCCTGCTGTCTGGAGTCCTGTGGTTCAGATGTGAACCTTATCCTAAAAGCAGCAGTAACTATAAAGTGATCACCTTCCCCAGTGCTGGTGGGTGGGGAATATCTGCACTTACCCACAAAGTCTCCAAGGCAGCACCGAGGTTCCAAAGAGAACACCCACTGACCCAGGTAAGGAGGGGCCTATGCAACAACTTGAGAGCTGTGGTTTCAGTCAGTCTTGGTGAGACTATAAAACACCCTCCATGCCTGCACATTTGCCAAGAAAGAGGCAATTCAAGCATATGCGGTCTTGATCAACTAAACATATAATAAATGGTGCACTTTAAAGTGCAAGGATTAAGTGGGTAGCTTTGTGCTGCAGTCGGAAGAGAAACAAAAACCTCAGGTCATGTATCCAGGCTTAAACAAACATCTTCTAATTCTTATTTGTTTGGTTAACACTTGGGAGCAGGAGAAGACAGTCAAATGTTACAGTTTCAGCATCAAAAACACATGTGTAAGGGAGCTCCTGCTAGCCCACAGTTGATGGCAGCTGCCTTTCAGAGGGGCAGGCAAGAATGCTTCCTGTCGCCCCATTGCTGCGTCCTTCTTGACTTAGCAGATCAAGGACAGATGTGAATGCATTTTCTCCTCATAATCAACAAGGATTATAGCAACCCGGGGCAGAAGAGAAAGGAAGCAGCAGCATGGCGTCCTTTCTAGGAAACAGCCCTTTCTGTTAGCAAGCAGACAGGGAGCTTGGCTTGTGTGCTTGGATTCTTGAGGGAAATAAGACTAGGTGAGGAGGGAGGTGGGGTGTCTCCTGGTGAGGGGAGAAGCTTCCTTGTGGCTTATGGCAGAGGTCCCTCTTCAAATCCACAGGCTGCCTTGTCTGGTGGCCCCAAACCAGCAGGAGAGACATTTGGAGTTAGGCCGGAAGGAATAAGGAGAACATTCCAAATTCTGTATGGTGAATTGTGTACATTACCCCAAATCCTATATGATAAATTCTGTACATTACCCCAAATCCCATAAGGTGAATTCTGTACATTACCCCATTTGATTTCCAGAAGAATCTTCTGAGGAAGGTCTTTATCCAAAGCTCTGCAGAATCTGACACAGTTTAAAATTGAGACTTTTTATATATGGATTTTTTTTCTTTTTGTCTTGAAGTGGGATCTCACAAAGTTGCCCAGGTTAGCCCTGAATTTATACTCCCTGCCTTGGCCTTTGAGTACTACTTCCTGTTTTTGAGACAAGGTCTCTCATATTCTGGATCAGACTGGCCTGGCCTAGAACTCACTGTGTAGCTCAGGCTAGACTTGGACTCTCAGCAATCCTCCTGTGTCAAACTCTGAGTGCTAAGATTATAGGTATGAACCTCCAAGCCCAGCCTGGGATATTTTTCTCCTTTTAGGTCTTGAGGAAAGGGTCATTCGTGGCCTGGATGACTTTATGTAACAGCCACAGCATCCCCAGTGGTGCCCTCTGACCCAGAAGATTAGCTCTCTGCGTGACATTTTATTAATCTTACATTTGGTAACATTTGACACACAAAAGTTACAACTGCAACTGACTTCACAACCATTCAGGTCAGGTTTTCTGCTAAGTGGGAATTAGAGGCAATGGTTGGGGAAAGAGAAAGACTTTCTACTTGAACAGCCTGCTGGATTTGAGGAAGTCAGGAGGCTGGGCTTGTGTGGCAATGGCCTCGCCACGGAGAAATCTGACCTTGACTCTGCATCTTGGTCTGGGGTCAGTGGAGGCTTCAGACGATGCCATCTCTTTGGGATATGAGCTGGTCCCATCAGTCCTTGCTCCCCCCTCTCTGCCAGCCCCTCTGCTGGGCACTCAGGTGCTGCGGCATCTGTCCCACTGCAGAGATCTGCCTACCTCCCTTCCCTAGGCCAACACTGCCTCACCCTCCTTGGCTCTCAAGAAGGAGGATCGGCCAACAGGCAGACAAGAGGCAAAATATGGCTCATTTTTACAAAAAAAAAAAAGAAAAAAGAAAAAACTGCCTGGGAAGCTGCATGGCTTGGGGACTGTTGCTGGGGGAAGGGGTAGGGTCTAGAACAGCACACTCTGGCACTACAGTAAACCTTTTCAGAGCAGCAGGTAAGGTCTGCTACTCAAAGAGGTGGGGAGATTGCCTTGACCCTGGGGCAAGCAAGTGGGTATCACCCTGTCCCTGCAGAATACCCCCTGGGGTCACCAGGGTCTGGGGCAGGTTGCTTTTGGCCTGTGTGAGCCCAAGGGCCACCTGGAAAGGCCAAGTCCTAGCAGAGCCCAGGCCAGCCTTTCTCAAGAGCAGAGCAGCTTGGGTTGCCTCTACCTGTCTCCGCTATTTTCTGTTCACGTGGAAGCAAGAAGTGTCCAAAGTCATGAGGCCAGGGCAGTGGATAGACTGTGTGTACAACAGGGCTCCATGGAGGGGACCATGGCAGTAGAGACTGTGTGTGCAATGTGTGCAGTGTGTGTGCAGTGTGTGTGTGCAGTGTGCTGCAGTGTGTGCAGTGTGTGTGCAGTGTGTGTGCAGTGTGTGCAGTGTGTGTGCAGTGTGTGTGCAGTGTGTATGCACAAAGCTGTGGGGCTGATGCAATGGAGAGATTCTCTGTGTTAACAGGGCTGGGCACCAGGAGGCCAAGGCTGTGGTGGAACTGGATGTGTGCACCATGAACCCACCAGGAAACCCCTCTGCCCAGTGATAGAGGCCTAGTTTCTTCTGTCAATTGCCAGCCTTGGGGGACAGGGGCTCCTGGCTCATCACTCGGGGTCTGCAGAGCTGGCAGCCGCCGAGTTTGCCTTTGGCCTCTGTGGTCGGCTTGTGGCTGACTCTCAAGCAATTGAAAAGGCCTCACTGTTCCAAGAGCAAGCGGTGGAGAGCTGGGGATGGGAAGAGAACTCCACCACGCCTCGGGAGGAAGAAAAGTTGTGCTGCAGCACGGAACTTCTGCTGTGTACTCGGCTCCCTGCTGACCCAGCTAATGTTCAAACTTTCAAAGAATCAGGTAGGAGTCTGACAGGCTCGCCGAGAACAGAAAGGAGTCAAATCTTCCCTGAGAGTCTTGCAAGGTACTTTCTTCTCTGTGTTTCTGAAGGGACTTGGGTCCAAGTTCTTGCCTGGGGAGAAACTGCTCCCAAGAGCTTGGGGGCATAAAAAGAGAGCGAGCAGCGCGAGAGAGAGACTTCCCGAGGGCAGAGGGAATTCCAACAGGGACCCCAGGCAAGACAGTGTGGCTAATGAGCCCATATTCACTCACTGGTGGCTCTGAACAAGACACTTAGGCCGAGGGCTTTATGTGGGGACCACAAGATCACCATTCCTTGAACTCATCCATTACATGAGAGCACCAAAATGTGTTTCTTACAAAATACAGCATTTCATCATTGAGATATAGTTTAACTGACATCAGTATGCTTGTGCATGTGTGTGCATGCATGCGTGTGTGTGTGTGTGTGTGTGTGTGTGTGTGTGTGTGTGAAGATCTCACACTATAGTCCAGGCTGGCCTCAAACTTACAGTGATCCTCCTGCTTCAGCCTTTCAAGTGCTGGGTCTCCAGGTGTGCGCCACCATACCTAGCTCAGCAGCAGTTTTGGGGTTTTTGTTTTTGTTTTGTTTTGTTTTTCAGTGATATATAAAAGCAACTGAGGCACCTTAGATTTGCACAACTCAGTGGATCCTTCCTTGCTGTGACCGGGATGTGAAATGTCTCCCATAGGCTCCAGGCTCCTGAGCTTGAACACAGGGGTGGTTCGGAGACTGAATTCACTCTATAGCCCAGTCCTACCTCCGTCTCCGAGCAGCTGGAGTTCCAGGTTTATGCTACCAGGCCTGGCATCTTGCACTTTTTAGCGAGTCTCCAATCCTTAAACTCCCTGAACATCAGTTTGTTCAACTCCAAAATGAGAACAATAAGGACTCCCGCCAGGAAGAGCTATTACTGTAAAGATACGGAAAAACCTGGTGTGGCCCCTTTTCAGCAATCAAAGTTAGGGTTTTATTGTCGTTGCTGTGAGAGCGTCACGATGGAGGTGGCAAACATGCATGGCAGGACTTTTCTCAACCTCTCCTCCCTCTGCCTGGTGAAGCTCTCTGGGAAGGGTTGCACCTGCTCTCTAGCGCCCCCAGGTGTCAATTGTCAGTTCCTGCACAGTGCTTCTGACCGCTTCCCCAGCAGTGGTGCGCCAAACTGAAGGAACGAGAATACTCTCAGGGGCTTCCTAGGGAATTAACCTGAGGCCCTTGCCCTGTTGCTAACACTCCCCACGACTCACCCCCAAGATTCTCAGGCACGCTGGGTTCACAGCTCAGGCCCTCCGAGGAAAGGGCTATGGTGGATGACAAATCTCAGATATGAAACCTAGGGTTGTCCCTCTCCAGTTCTGTTTATCTGAGTTGTCCACCTTTGACTTCCAATGAAAACTCAATGTCACCTCTTCCAAGATGCCCTCCCGGCTCAGACAAATGCTGGGCCTCCCAGGCTTCAGGCATCTTTCCACAAATGCCCCAGAGTTTGCCAGTTTGCATAGCCTTCATGGCCACCTCCCAGACAGCACAGAGTTATAGTAGACGCTCAATAAATAGAGGCCGGACAACGGGATAAATGGCTAAATGCCCGCTCCCACATTCTACTGGAAGTTGCAAGGAAATTATCCATTAGATCTTTGCATCAGCCTGCTGTGGCACAAGTGGTCTGAGATTAATGACAGCAGCCACAATAAAAGAAACAACCACCCTCTCCGACAGACTCCTCTTGCTTTATGAGGCTTGCAGAAGAGTTGGGCTTGGTAGCCTTGTCTTTACTGCCCTCTTGTGGAAAAATATTGATACTGCATTTGGGGAAGTTGGAAACTTCTTTAAGAGCAGGGAGGTGAGGCTGTTTTTAGCTCCGAGCAGTGATTTTAGAACCCCAGAGTCATTTTGAGACAAGCCCCAAGCTCTATATGCACCTGTGACCTCCGTCCCATATTCCTAGAATGTAAGAGAATTGTAAGACGATAAATAGACCCACCCCCAAAAGAGCAGAGACTATCTATTCTGGATTGATTGAGCTGTGTCCTTCCATATCAGGGATGAATACAATAAAGATCATGACAAGTGTCTGTCCACAGAGACTTTACAATATAATTGTAGTGACTTCACCCAAAGCAAGGGGTTCAGGATCACACTGACCACCAGTATACACTCTCAGGAAGAAACTGAGAAACATGCTAGTCTAAAGGCCAGAGTTTGGAGCCGGACACTCCTGGTCCCACCAGCCGACCTGAAAAGGCCACTTTATCCCTGCGAATGACGTTTCCCCATCTCCAATGGCTCAGCAGGAGACCCTCCTTCACGGAGGGAGCAGAGACAATGAGAGGGATGGGACCCACACTTTGGTGTGGTGGCTGCACTCTGAGAGCTCGCATCAGAACTAGCCATGACAATGATAAGCGGGGTCCTTAACTGTCTGGTGCAGATCAAGACTGGAAATTGGCCAGATCCCCCCCCCCAACCCCTGCAATAAGATGTTTATTGGTATGGTAGTTTACAATAAGCAAGACAAGCCATTGCTATAGGTTGCATGGGATGTTTATTGATATGGTAGTCCGCGATGAGCAAGACAAGCCATTGCTATACCATATGGGAGAGGCTGATATCCATTGGCTCTACTTCCACTCTCCCTCCTCTATCCATGGTAGGCATCACGAATCAGTAGTCTCTCCTTCTTTTATCCATGGCATCATTCATCAATAACGCCTCCCTCCTACAATCATGGCAGACATCACTAATCAATAGCTTCCTTCTACACCATGGCATACATCGTCAATCACCCTTCTTTAGGGTAGATCGTGTGTCTCTTCCAGAGAGTGCACCCTAGAGGGCTCTAGGCAGTTACAACAACTGAGCAGACTGGGAGAATGTCAGACAATGGAAGCTATCTTTCCAGGTCATGGCACCTGGGTAGATTAAAGCTTCGCCGAGGAAGGGGAAGGCATTTTAGCCAGAGGCAGCCGAGTAAGATGAAGTGCGAGTGAAAAGACAGATCTAAGAGGAAGAGGAAGTGAATTAAAGATGGGCTGGGTTACGGAGCCCTTGACAGCAGGCTTCCTCAATGTCAGAGGCAGCAGGCAACCTCACGCAGGTAAGGGTGTGGTAACACTCCTGGGAGGCACCCTTGCTGGCAGCCAGCGCCAGGTGAACTGGACAGGGCACTGAGCTCAGCTGGAGCTTAGGCTGTGGGCGAGGGAGGAAGCCTTGGGGGACCTACTGCCTCCTGGTTCCTCGGAGCGAAAGAAAAGGTGCCCACTCAGGCGGCTTCTTTGTCCACCCTGTATTCCACCTGCTGTGGGGCAGTGGCGCCCCACCAGAAAACGGGTTGGGAGAAAAGAGAGGAGGTGCCTCCTTCCCGGCACCTGGCCTTGGCAGGGTTTGGGACATCCAGCAGCAACTTCCTGTGGGCAGCTGGCAGGGAGATTAGAGCTTGCACAGGAGCGACGGAGAGGAAAGACAGGAGACAGTTAATGCTTTCCAGGTCCAGGTTTTCACTCAGAGCCGCGTGAGCAGAAAAAGAAAGCCAGAGACAGGAAGCAGCTGAACTGGGTGAAGGTCACAGCTTAATTAAGAGGCATTCTCTGCGATCTGCTGATTGGAAGAGACACTCCGTATCTGGGTCAAGTGTCCTTTTCACATCTTCGCCTAGAACGAGGAGGAAAAAGAACTTTTTTGGTACTGGGGTTTGAAGAGTCTTATGCACAGGACCCCTAATGTCCCTGTTGCTAAGAAAGAACATATACATTTAACTGAAATACCCGAGTAATCAGAAGCAGGGTCAAAGCGACAACCCCTTTATTCCAAGACTCCATTTCCGAATGGGTAACAAGGTCCCTCCGACTCGAAGGTCAAACAGACTTGGATTAGAACCTCGGCTCCAGCACTTCCTAGCTGGGTGACCCTGGACAAGATACTTAGCCTTTCTGAACCGTGGTTCCCTCATCCACAGAGCCGAGATAATAGAGTGTCTAGTTCACAGGGCTAGGGTGGCAATCAAAAGAAATGATGCATATGCAGGCTTAGTGCAGGACTCGACACATAATTGAATGGATTAGAATCGTCTTTTTATCCAATCACCTGCCTGTATTAGGGACCAATTTGAAACACCCAATCTGCCTTTTCAAGGCTGACATGGCTCCTTGCACCTGCCAGGGACACAGAGAAACAGGGTGCTGTAAGCCATCAGGGTTTGTCCCTTTCATCTAAGCCCTCATCCCCCAGAAAACAGCTTGTGAAAAGATCTGGGGACGGCACGGGAGAGCACTTCTCTCCAGCCACCTGTCCCCTGGAGGCTCTGTTGCCTGTCCTCTGGAGGCCCTGTCTCCTGTCCCCTGGAAGCTCTGTTGCCTGTCCTCTGGAGGCCCTGTCTCCTGTCCCCTGGAACTCTGTTGCCTGTCCTCTGGAGGCCCTGTCCCATGGAGGCCCTGTCTCCTGTCCTCTGGAGGCTCTGTCCCCTGTCCCCTGGAGGCTCTGTTGCCTGTCTTATGGAGACTCTGTCACCTGTCTTATGGAGACTCTGTCCCCTGTCCCCTGGAGGCTCTGTAGCCTGTCTTATGGAGACTCTGTTGCCTGTCCTCTGGAGGCTCTGTCTCCTGTCCTCTGGAGGCTCTGTCCCCTGTCCCCTGGAGGCTCTGTCCCCTGTCTTATGGAGACTCTGTTGCCTGTCCTCTGGAGGCTCTGTCCCCTGTCCTCTGGAGGCTCTGTCCCCTGTACTCTGGAGACTCTGTTGCCTGTCTTCTGGAGGCTCTGTCCCCTGTCCCCTGGAGGCTCTGTCCCCTGTCCTCTGGAGGCTCTGTCACCTGTCTTATGGAGACTCTGTCACCTGTCCTCTGGAGACTCTGTCCCCTGTCCTCAAGTACTCAGCCTACAGTTGAGAGGTAGTTGGCTGAGGGAGAGTTCCGGTTCCTTTTAACCACAGCACTAATGTTTACTGAGGAATCATTGTATTCCTGGGCCTAGCACCCACTTCTCCCTCATCAAAATCTACGAAGAGTCACCCCACTCTTTACATGATCACTGTGGCCCAGAGACCTGGTTGGTTAACCAGAGTCTTCCAGGCAGTGGGTTGTAGGGAAAGATTTGAACAGGGATAGCTGGCCTTCAAAGATTATGGTAACAGTTTACTTGGGTGAGTGCCTCTCTTTCTTCGGAATACACAGAAGGCAGAGACAAATTCTTCCATTCCATAGCTTACCTGCTTGAAGCCACAGATATTCCCTTCTGGACCTTCTAGTAGGAGACATGAACACATCCATTATGGCATTCACCCTTCTCCTAGCTGGTGGAGCAACTGCAAGGGTAGCAGGCTCACCCACTCCTTACCCTCCACCTGGTCCACAGAGCGACTGATGGGTGTAGGCAAGAGTAGAAATGGGGACCTTCCAAAATAGGGTACACGACCCCAGAGGCTCTCCTGAGCCTGAGTCTAGTCCAGGCATAGGATATGGCGGAAGAACTGTGTGCGTGCTCATTCATGGATTTGTTCCTCCATTTCACTAAAAGATGGACTCTCTAAGGACACTTGGAGAAGAGGTCCCTCTGGGTACCCAGTGGAGATGTACCCATCCTCAAATCGCTGCCTGGAAATCAGAGACACCCACGGTACCTTCTCACTTAGGTTTGGGTCGATATGAGCCAACAGTTGACTGGAGCAAGGAGGGAAAGATTTTTTGTGACTCCGAGCTTCAGAGGGCTTTCAGCCTGTCCTGGCAGGGAGGCAGGAAGGAGCACTGTGTCCTTAGTAGTGGGGCCACTAACTGGAGCACCCGCTCACATGGTGGCTGGTCTAGAAGTAGAAAACACAGGCCAGGAGCAGCGGCCCACCCCAAATGCCTCTTTCTACCAGCCAGGCCCCATCTCTTAAAAGCCCCAATGGCCTTCAAAACAGTCCCAGCACCTGGGGACTGAATTTCCTGAACACAAGCCTGTGGAGGTGTTTCAAATGCAAGCCACCACAGCTGCCTTCAATACAGCCTCCACAAGGAAGAAATTGGCACAGTGACTCTACCTAGGCATTGGGGGACAGTAGGTGGCTGCTGGCACCCTGTCAAGTCCTCCTCTGAGTGGGCTGCCTGTAGACCGTGTACCCAGTGCTCAGTCAGCCTTCTTCCTTAACCCATCCATCCCAAGGAAGCTGCATGCTGGCTGTAGCTCAGTTAAGCTGAAGGTGTGGAGAGCCGCTTTCCCCTTCTTCTCATCTTTTCAAACAGCCTCAGGTCATGGGGACACGGACCCCTGGAGTTATCCTCTTTGAGGAACAGGCAAAATATTACAAAGGTCACACACACAGATTTGAAGCCAGATTCATCTTGGTTCCAATCACGGCTCTACCCCGTGGGCAAGTGTCTTAATCTCTCTGGGCTTCGGCTCCCCCACCTGCACACAGTAGAGGATTAGAGGACCTTCCTCGCAGGGACATGGTGACAGTGAAGCACACGGATGACTTCAAGGCTCTTAGCATAGCGTCCGGCACATCGGAGCCCGCAACAAATGGTGGCTGTTACTACAATGGTATCAAACGTGTTTTTCATCACATTCCTGGTCTTTGAAAAATCAGAGTGAATTTAGAGTCAGAGGACCTAGCTTAGAATCCGGTCCTGTCTCACCTCGCCCTCCTTTATGTCCATCTGTATTCCCCAGGCCTCCCTTTCCTGGTCACTGAGAAAGAACGTCTGCCCTACTGTGTTGTGAGAATCAAATACCATGGAGGACGGACAAGAGTTTTGAGCGTCAAGAGCAGTGTAAATGAAGATCAGGAGCCCAATGTTCCTGCCTGCTTTCATCTCTCTGGGATCAGCGCTGCCTGGAACTCAGCTCCTCCTAACCCCCGGTCTTCTAGAATCCCTTTGCCGTTAGTGTTCCCACCCTGTTCAAATCTTTCTGACTTTTCCTGCTCGGCAGTGCAATCCTAAGTCTCCCAAGGACCAGCCTGCGCCTCATATCACTCACACTGATCAAAGAAGCATTCCCTGCCCTGAGATGTACACGGGCATCCCGTGTACACGCGCTGGCTTCCTGTGGTCATCACCTCACCCTGGGTGTACATGGGATGGCTTCCTGTGGTCGTCACCTCACCCTGTGTGTACACGGGCTGGCTTCCTGTGGTCATCGCCTCACCCTGTGTGTACACGGGCTGACTTCCTGTGGTCATCGCCTCACCCTGGGTGTACACGGGCTGGCTTCCTGTGGTCATAGCCTCACCCTGGGTGTACACGGGCTGGCTTCCTGTGGTCAT